>NW_017670724.1:148068-202529 GCF_001879085.1 Nicotiana attenuata | reverse complement strand
CAGCCTCCCCCCCCCCCCCCCCCCCGCAAGCTGGAAGGGCTGGCCATTCTAAGCTTGGGAAGAAAAGCCTGCTGCTGCACACCAAGCAAAGATTTAGTAAATATATCAGCAAGTTGAGCAAATGTAGAAATAGAATGCAAAGAGATCAAACCAGCAGACAAGGCATCCCGTACAAAATGGCATTCCATCTCTATATGTTTGGTCCGCTCGTGAAAGACAGGATTCTTGGCTATATGGACTGCAGCTTGATTATCACAGTACAAAGCAACAGGGCTGAGATTATCCATACCCAGCTCACCCAGCAATCGAACAACCCAAGTAACTTTAGCTACCAACAAACGAAGAGCTCTATACTCTGCTTCAGCAGAGGACAAAGCAAGAGTAGGCTGCTTCTTGGACTTCCAAGAAACTGGGCAGCCTCCAAGGAACATCACAAAACTAGAAACAGACTTTCGACTATCAGCACAACTAGCCAAGTCAGAGTCACAAAAACCATGCAAAGAAAAGTCAGGAGTGCTAGAAAGCATAATACCCAAATCAGAGGTGCTAGCTACATATCGAAGAACATGATAAGCAGCCTCCAAGTGAGGGACTCTAGGAGCAGACATATATTGACTCAAATGTTGCACTATGTATGAAAGATCAGGTCTGGTATGCTGCAAGTAATTAAGTTTGCCTACCAACTTTCTATAAACAAATGGATCAGGTAGCAAATCCCCAACCTCATCAAAGCAAACTTATGTTGACTGATCAAGTATCCTTGAGGCAATTTAACAATCTCGAGCCCAAGGAAGTAATGAACCTCACCAAGATCCTTGATCTTAGACTGAGCATCTAAGAATGCTTTCAAATCATTCAACTCAGACACATCATCCCCAGCCAACAGTATGTCATCCATATAAACTGCTACTACAGTGAGATGAGGTCCATTCAATTTTCTGAATAGGGAATAATCATTCAAGCTAGGTTGAAAACCCTTAGATTGAAGAGCAGAAAAAAGTTTAGCATGCCATTGCCTCGAGGCTTTCTTAAGGCCATAAAGGGACTTATTTAATTTGCAAGCTAATGAAGAAACAGGAACAGAGGTAGGAGTAGAAACAGTCAAGCCTTGAGGGATTTTCATGAATACCTCTTCGTCCAAATCACCATGGAGGAAAGCAATGTTGACATCAAGTTGGTACACTACCCAATTTCTTTTAATGGCTACAGATAGGAGACATTTAATAGTTGTCAATTTAACTACAGAAGAGAAAGTTTCAGTGAAGTCTACCCCTTCTAACTGATTATCACCCCTAGTTACCAACCGAGCTTTGTATCTTTCAACTGAACCATCAGTCCTTTGTTTTATCTTATACACCCATTTGCAAGGTCTGGCTTTCTTATCAGGAGGTAAAGGAAGAATATCCCAAGTATTGTTGGCTTCCAAAGCTTGAAATTCTTTCATCATAGCCTCCTGCCAAGCAGGGTTAGAGGCAGCTTGATGGTAAAATTGTGGTTCTTGCAAGCAAAGATTAGAGGGTGAAGGAACCTTAGAACTAGAAACAGAGGAACAAACATAGTCATCAAGGTATGAAGGAGGATTGTGAGTTCTTAGAGACCTTCTCAGAACAGGAGAAAGAACATGGGAAGGAGAGGAAGGACTAATAGTACTACTAGGCAAAGAAGAAGGATCGGAAGAACTAGAAGGGGAAATAGGAGGAGAACCACTATTGCTAGGATGACTAATAGGAGTGGGAGAGGAAGAAGGGACTGAAGAAGGGGTAACAACAGAAGAAGCAAATAAATGAGTAGAATCAGGAGAAGAGTAAGGAAATACAGTTTCATGAAAAACAACATCCCTGGAGTGGAAAACACTGGAATTGGATAAGGACAGCAGTTTATAACTCTTCTTGCCAGCACTGTACCCAAGAAAAATAGATGGAATGGATCTTGATTTGAATTTGTCTCTATATGGTTTGGGGACTACAGCAAAACAAAGGGAACCAAATGTCCTAAAGTGGGTGACAGAAGGAGCAGTACCATAAAGTAACTCAAAAGGAGATTTGTTTTTTAACAAAGGTGAGGGAAACCTATTTATGAGGTAAGTGGCAGTCAAGATACACTCACCCCCAATATTTAACAGGGAGTTTGGACTGAAATAGAAGTGCCCGAGCAGTTTCAAGAAGGTGTTTATGTTTCCTCTCCACAACACCATTTTGTTGTGGTGTATGTGGACAGGAGGTTTGGTGTAGAATCCCATGAGCAGAGAAGAAGGACTGAGCTGATGAGCTAGAACCCAGCTCAAAGGCATTATCAGACCTTACTACTTTAACCAAGGCATCAAATTGAGTTCTAATCATTAGCACAAAGGACTGTAACAAGGTGAAAGCACTGCTCTTTGAAGTTAGTAAAAGTGTCCAGGTAGCTCTAGAGAAATCATCCACAATAGTCATAAAATATTTGAACCCATTATATGTTTGTGTGTGATAAGGTCCCCAAAGATCTCTATGTATTAATTGAAAAGGAGAAGTGGATTGTATTTTACTTTCAGGAAATGGGAGTCTTTGTTGCCTAGCCATGGGGCAAATAGGACACAAGAATGTTTGTTTCTTTGGCAGTTTATCAGATAAGAATGGAATGGACATTATTTTATTAAAGGGCATGTGTCCAAGCCTCAAATGCCAAGAATGGTCAAAAGACAACACATGAGATTGAATAGTAGAAGAAACATCAGCATTCACAGATACAGAAGATGCAAGATTAGAAGTAGAACTACTGCTCTTATTCAAATCATGTAAAGTGGAGGCAATAATGGTATTTACAAATGAAGGATGAAAAGTAGACTAAGAAGTAACAAGGTTTACAGGATTGAGAATGTAGAGCCCATTCTGAAGACTACCAAGAGCCACTGGCTTCTTCAGAGAAGGGCCCTGCAAAACACAAGCAATAGAGGAGAAATAAGCCAAACAATTCAGTTGTAAAACTAGTTGAGCAAGAGAAATGAGATTATACTGGAAGGAAGGAACTAAGACAACATGAGTAAGAGATATTTTAGAGGGCAAGGCAAGAGTACCTATACAAGTCACCTTTACCTTATAACCATTTGGTAAAGTGACAAGATAAGGTAAGACTAGAGGTTTAATGTCAGTTAGAAAAGAAGAGTGTGGGGTCATGTGATGAGTTACCCCTGAATCTATGATCCAAGGGCTATCTTCTACCCTATATAAATTACAAGCAAGAAGACCACAAGATTTGAAATCAGGATTACCTATCAGACCTGCAAAATTAGCAAAACAAGCAGAGATCTCTTGTGATGTCCCAGAAGCTCGAGAATGCAGAAGACTCAGCAATTGATCAAACTGTTCCTTGGTTATAATATAATTCCCACCATCAGATTGACTATTTTGGTATCACCAGCAGAGTTTTCAGGATGTCCAACAGGTGGAGTATCAGACACTTGAGCAAATGCCACAGTCCGTTTGAAATTAGTCTGAAAACCAGGAGGATAACCATGAAGCTTGTAGCATTTGTCAATCTGATGACCAGGCTTCTTGCAATAACGATAAACAATATTGTACTCTCTGGAAGGGTTGAAACTAGCTCTTTGAGAGTCAAAATTAACTCTTTGAGAGTGTGGCTTCTGAACACCAGCAGAGAAAGCAGTAGAATCAGAATTAAGAGATGGCACATTATTTTGAACACTAGACTGGCTCTCATCATTAACAAGCATCGAGTACACACTATCCACATCAGGTAGAGGTTTCATCATAAGTATGTTTCTCCTAATAGTGGAATATGATTCGTTCAAACCCATTAGAAATTGATGAACCTTCTATTCTTCATCTAACCTTTGGTAGGTCTCTTTGCATCCACAAACACAATCAGGATATGATACAGAGAAAGAAAGCTCATCCCAAAGCTTTTTAATTCTGTTAAAATATGATGAAATGCTTGAACCTTGGGTAATCGAGGAAATTTCCTTACGAATCTGAAAAATCTTAATTCCACTAGCTTGACCAAATCTGCGCTCAATCTCCTTCCAAAGTTTCTCAGCACTTTCAGTGTACATCACAGTCTACCTAATTTCCCTATCCAAACTATTCAGAATCCAAGCCACAACCATATCGTTACACCTAATCCAAGGTTCTAGTAAAGGAAAGGTTGAATTAGGTCGTGCAACTGTCGCATTGATCAGGCCTAATTTATGCTTGCATGAGAGTCCTAATAACATTCCTCGACGCCAACTTCCATAGCTAGTGCCATCAAAAATTGTGGTCACCAAAATTGTACCAGGTGAATCAGAAGGAAGCAGATATAGTGGAGAGGAAGGTGTTACAGCAGAATTATCAGTTACACCAAAACTACTAGATATGTCTTCGACAGTCGAACCCATAGCAAAGGAAATTACAGGAGAATTTGATAGGAATCAATTAGGGTCTCAAATCAGGAGAAAAAGTACCAAATTTGCCTCAAATCTCTAAAGACCAAAAGCTTTAATAGAAATCAAACCAAATAATAATCGCAAATGTTCACCGAAGTCTCAGAAACAGAAGATTGCCAGAAAAATTGAATCTCCTCCGAAATCAGAAACGCGAACAGCTCTGACAAAATCATAAATCAAAATACATCGATGTGCAACATATCCAACACGATTAGCTCATCCCGTGGCTCTGATACCATGTCAACATGTGAATTTAGAGAAAATCGATAGTGATAAGAAGATGAATAAACCCTAGGATATATCGGTGCAGAGAGAGAGATCAGAGAAAAACGTGATATCTGTTCTTACCAAAATCTGTACAGCTAATACAATTGGGTCTCTCATATGTGCATAATACAATTGGGCCTCTCACTTAATGGGCCAAAATAAGAATAACATAATTACAGATGGGCTGGCCCATCTTGACTACTTAACACTACTAACTTCAGCTCCAACACCCCAGCCTAGACCCCTTCATACTGGAAGCTCCATCCGTGAATAAGGTCCAAACTCCTGATGTCGTTTCCAACACCAGCACTGCTTTTTTAGCATCCAAGGGTAATAACCCAGGACTAAAATCTGCCACGAAGTCGGCCAAAACTTGTTATTTGATCGCATTCCTAAGCTTGTATTCAATATCAAACTAACTAATTTTAACTACCCATTTGGCCAACCGATGTCACAACGGCTATCGGGTGGCACTGAAAATAAGGCCTAAGCTTTCGTGAGGCGGCTACAAGAGCTAGGGCCAGCTTTTAGAGGTGCAGATAACGAGTCTCCCATCCTGACAAAATTTTACTAACATAATAGACAGGAAATTGCGTACCTTCATCCCCCTGACCAGAATGCCACTTACCGCTACTTCTGGGGCCGATAGATATTTTAGCAATTTTTCACCTTACCCTACATTTGATAGTAGCGGGGGCTTGATAGATGACGTTTCAGGTGTTTCGAGGTCTGCTGACATTCCGAAGTCCATTCAAAATTGTTGGTCTTCTTTAGAAGTGAGAAGAAGTGATGACGTTTTTCCGAGGATCGAGAGATGAACCTGCTTAAAGTGGCTAACCTTCCGGTTAATCTCTGTACTTCTTTTACGCTTGTAATCTCGTCCGAAATGTCTTCGGTGGATTTGATTTTATCGGGATTTGCCTCGATCCCTCTATGTGAGACCAAGAAACCCAAGAACTTACCGAAGCCAACCCCGAACCCACATTTTTCTGGGTTGAGTTTCATGTTATGCTTCCTCAAGATATTGAAGGTCTCTTGGAGGTGCTTTAAATAATCACCTGCATTCAAAGATTGACCAACATATCATCTATGTACACTTTCATTATTTTACATATTTGCTTTTCGAACATCTTGTTCACGAGCCTCTGATATGTGGCTCCGACGTTTTAAAGCCCAAAAAGTTATTATAACAATATGTGCCAAAGTTCGTTATGAATGAAGTTTTTTCCTGATCTTCCGGGTTAATCTTGATTTGGTTGTACCCGGAATAGGCATCGAGAAACTCATTATCTCGTGCCCGGCCATTACATCAATCATTTAATCAATGTTTGGCAATAAAAACGAGTCTTTAGGGCACGCCTTATTCAAATCTTTATAATCTACGCACATTCGAAACTTGTTATTTATTTTCGGAACCACAACTACATTAGCTAACCACTCGGGATACTTTACCTCCCGGCTCGTACCGATGTTAAGTATTAGAGTTACCTCTTCCTTAACAAACATGTTTCTAACCTCACCTATTGGGCATTTCTTTTGCCTTATCGGAATGACTCTTGGTCCAAGCTTAGCTTGTGCACGGCCACCTCTAGTGGGATACCTGTCATATCCGAGTGCGACCATGCAAAGCAATCAATGTTAGCTTTAAGGAAATTAACGAATCCTGACCTGAGTTCGGGATTGAGTCTTGTTCCCAAGTGAAACTTCCTCTGCGAGAATTCTTCAAATAGATCCACTTGCTCGAGTTCTTCTACCGTGGATTTGGTCGTGTTCGTCTCTTCCGGTACCTGAAATTATCTCGATACATGATGGGATTCCGACGACTCCTCGCCTTTATCATTTTCACTTGGCATGGAAGAAAGCGTCGATTCCTGTAATTGATATTTGCTGGGCTTCTTCCTTTTACTATTGGAAATAACACTGCATTCATTTCTCTTGATGTTGGTTGATCTCCTCTTACCTTCTTGGTTCCCTTTAGGGTCGGGAATTTAAGCAGCTGGTGATATATTGATTATATAGACTTCATCTCATGTAACCATGGCCTACCGAGAATTATGTTATCGCCCATGTCGTCGTCCGCCACTTTAAATAAGGTGGTCTTTGTTACTCCTTCGGCATTTGTGGGCATCAGGATCTCTCCTCGGGTTGTCACACTTTCTAGGTTGAACCCGGTGAGGAGCTTTGTTGCCGGAATGATACTTTCGGTTAATTTGGCTTGTTCCAGTACTCTCCATTGAATGAAGTTGGCTGAGCTTCCTAGGTCAACCAAAACATACTTAATTTTGAAATCTAGAACATTGAGAGAGATTATCAAGGCGTCTTCCTCCGTGAAGGTGATGTCGTCTTCGACGTCTTCCCGGAGTCTCTTGCGGCGGGTCACCGATACCTTTGTCTTCTTGGCCAGCGAAAAGATTACACCATTGATTTCATTCCCTCCGAAAATCATGTTGATAGTCAACCGAGGAGAGTCTTCTCCAATCTTTGAGGGTTTCGCGTTATCTCGGTTGCGGCCATAATTGTTCTTGCCTCAGTCGCTAAAGAACTCCCTGAGATGGCTGTTTTCCAACAGCGTTACCACCTCATTGCGCAAATGCAGGTAGTCCCTAGTTCTGTGGCTGCTAGTCCCATGATATTCCCAACATAAATTAGGATCCCTTTTGCTGGGATCAGATCTGATTGGGTTTTGGAATCGTGCTTCTTTAATATTTTTCATTGTTGATACCAACTCCATTACGCTGATGTTGAAATTATAATCTAACAACCTGGGATATATAGATCTCGGGTCCCTAGTACCTCTTTTTCTTGTAATGGTCTGTTGTTCAAGCCACAATTAGTTTTTCTATGGGGAGAGAATCTATCTGAGGACCGAAACCCTTTGTTGTAGCGTCCCTCGTCTCTCTCGTAAGGCAAGAAACGACCTTTTAAAGATCGCATGTCTGCATCAAATGCCTTTAAATTTATCTTGGTTCTTGTCTCATTCCCGCCCATTGATTGATGTCGGGAACTAGAACTGATCATCTTCTATCCTAATCTTCGACTCATGGCGGTAATGAACATCCGCCCATGTGGTCGTTTAGAACTCGAGCAAGCTCTCTTTCAACTTTCGGTAGGCATCGGTGCTCCTTGGGTCCAAACCCTTTGTGAATGCCTCCACTGCCCACTCATCCGGCATGACCGATAGCAGCATTCTCCCTTTGTGGAATCTGATCACGAAATCCCGCAACAATTCGGACTCACCCTCTGCGATCCTGAATATGTCCGCCTTCCTGGCCTGGACCTTTCTGGCCCCAACATGGGCCTTAATGAACGAATCTGCGAGCATTTCAAAGGAATCTATTGAATGCTCGAGTAAGAGTGAATACCACGTCAAGGCCCCCTTCATAAGGGTTTCTCCAAACATTTTCAGTAGGACCGACTCGATCTCATGTTGAGCCAAATCGTTCCATTTTACCGTTGTTGTATAAGTTATGATGTGCTCCTAAGGTCCGAAGTCCCATCGTATTTTGGTATGCCAGCATCTTGAATAATTTTGGAATTAACTCTAGTGTTGCGTTCCGCTTAAACAGCAACTAGGTGTACTTCTTCAAATCTGGTCCCCTCAAAACTAGTGGTGCACCCAGAATCTTATCCATACGTGCGTGAAACTCCTTCACGTTCTGATACATCTGTTTCTTCATCTTACTCATGAATCTCATGAGTTCAGTTTTGAAGGGGTCATTACCATTGATGTCACCGGATCCACTATCGGTCCCCCCCCCCCCCGGTTACCGTCAAAGTCGACCTAGCCCCTCAAGATGTTGTAATAAACTCTTTGAGCCGTCTGATTTGCAGGAATTCCGGGAAGAATCGGGCCTCTTCCGTTTGCGTTGTTGGAAGCGCCTGAAAACGATTTTTCAATTCCGTCATGACTTGGTCCTATCTTGAGAGGTGTCCTGTATTGGCTTTCTATTGCTCTCTCAAGATCCTTACTGTTTCTGCAACGAATTCATCTTCCACATCATCGGAAGTTGTCTCCCGCACATGTCGGGGGTATTGTCCCCCATGGACCGGAGTCGCCATGCCCCCTCATTGTGGGTGTCACTATTTTGAATCCTCATGTTGAGGAAGATTTTCATGCAGCTCAACGTTGTGTGGAATGTTGGCATCGTTAGTTGCCAATTTTTACTTTTGCTAAGGAACAAAGAATCAAATAAGTTAGTAATAAACTCAAGGATCAACCAAGTTACGCAACTGTCTAAGCCCCAGGTGGGTGCCAAATTATTTACCCGTAAACGGTACAATTGAATTTGTTACGTGATTTTTAGACAATCTAAATAATTTGATCCAAAAATAATAAATAAATAAGATTAAAAATAAGATTTAGCGCTAAATCAAAGGAAATGGAAAGCTTGACTCCGGGAGCGATACTTCCGAGGACAGAAATAAGAACAATGTGAAAGAACAAGTAAAATTAACTTATTGAGCTTGAGAATGGAACGTAGCATAAGTTTTGCCAAAAATTTTGTGTCCTCACTATGGCTGTTGAAGCTACTATTTATAGATATCCCTAGGGAAACAAGATTCTAGGATCAAACCCCTCTTAAATGATAATAAAGGGGTCATTAATGAATATGTAACGGTAGGCCATGAATACAAATATTTTCTGCAACGGCTGCCCATTTAATGCTAAGGATTATTCTTCATTGACTGACATCCGGTGGCAAACATTGGATCCGTTCACGTTGATTGTGCTCCCTTTGGGGTCTATCCGATGCTACCTGCAGTGGTTGCTCCCGGTATTGGTTCTTACACGATTTGTCTTCTGCTTGTCTCCGATTCCACGTGTCACGCTCCCATTCGATCATTTCATATAAACCAATTTTATCCTACACAATTAACAGATTAACTTATTAATTGTTAAAAAAGATAAACAAAATAGGCTCATGGATTATGGTTTTTAGTTCTTTTTGTGCTATCAGAAGAGTGTTTTACACGTGACTTTGATAATAGGCTTCATGTACATTCATTTTTTACGCACTTTCATTTTGTGAGACCTCCAGAGACATTTTGTTTTTTATTAATAAATACATCACTAGGCAACCAGCCTAGTGATATATTTGCTTAAAAAAAACACAGCAAATAATTAAGGAAAGATTAACTCAAAAAACGAAAACTATATATTTCGTTTATCAAATGTTATCAGGCGCGAGAAAGGAGAAAAAAAGTGATATAATCAAAAGTTCAAATTTAAAAAATTCGGAAAAAGAGGAATTATAGGGAAGTTTAGAGACTGATAAGGAAATGCTTTGTTATCATAACTACGGTTTAGAACCTTGTTTTGGTTAATTAAATCTCAATCATTAGATTTAAACCATGACACATGTCTCCTATTCAAGTAAGAACTTGAGAAAATAAAGATAATAAAAAATAGAGAGGAGCTCCACCCATAATAAAGCATGTATAAGGCTACCTAAGAAACACGGATTCAACTCCCATCCATTTTCTAGTATTTTCATTTCTCCAAATTCCTATCTGGATTGGAGATACTTATCATGGTTAAAATCAAAGATGAGATTTAACTGAATAAAATAAAGCCCTAATTATAGTTAAAATATTGAATTCCTTCATTATCCCTTCCCAAATAATATTGTTTGTCTCTTTTAGCTCAAGTTTCCCCTTGTATAAATCTGTGATTGTCCTTTGTTTTTTCTTTCTTTTCCTAGGAGAGCAAAAGACAACATTGACAATGATTCGACAGTTCTTTTACCTTGTTTCTGTGTTCTGAGCTATTGATGCGTAACAAATTGCCTTATCCAAATTGTTGTGTGGTGGTATATAGATGGAGTTAAAATTATAGATTATAATGGTTGCTAGATATTGGAAGATTGAATCTTTTTTTTTTCCACTGTTCTAAATATGCAAATAATAGAGAAATGGCAACTTAAGTGGAGCCTCCAAATAGGTTTGTACTGTTCTTTATTTTTTATTGTTAAAACATTGGAATCTACTTCTAATATTCCTCATATTTAATAAGAATGTAAAAAGAATTTGTAGAAGTGAAAAAAAAAATTTTAACTCATGAAAAGAAAATTACTACTCCCTCTGTTTTAATTTACATGAACATGTTTGACTGGGCACAGAATTTAAGAAAAAAATAAAAATTTTTGAAATTTGTGATCTTAAACAAGTCAGAATATCTGTATGGCTATAATTCTTTTGGAAGTTGTGGGAGTAAACATGCTAGAGCATTTGTTTGGTTATAAAAGCTTTTCATTAAGGATAGTATTTGAAGTTTAATCTAAATTGTTTCCAAATTTAGAAAAAGGTCATTCTTTTGGGAACGGACCAAAAAGAAAATAGGTTAACATAAACTGAAACGGAGGAATACAAAAAAGAGAGAAGGGATCTTAATAATGTTAACTACTTATAATTTTGAGATTGCAAAAGATATTATTCGGAATGAATAAAAGAAGAAATTAAAGACTTTAACCATGGTTAGAGCTTTATTTTATTCAATTAAAACTCATCTTTTCATTTTTAATCATGACAAGTGTTTCGGATTCAAGTTTGAAGTTAGAGAAATAGAGAGACCAAGAAAGGAAGGATAGCTGGTTCCAAGAAACACAAGAAACCCCATCATTCAATTATTTCCTCGCTCACTAGTCACCCAAACCTAACACTACTGATCACCAAAAATGGGCCAAAGTCTGTTCTCCATAATCCCCTTCCCAAACTAGCCCCACATTTAAAATACCTTTTCCTGTACAGATCTCAAAAGCCGAAGTACATAAATCCCCCCTTTCCCAAGAATTCTTTTTCCTCACAAACAAACCTCCCAAACTTCGAAGAGCAGAGAAAGAAACCTTAGACACTATAAACCCAAACAAGAATGTTTGTTCCCTTACAAACACGAGTCCCAATTCTGCTCCTTGTAGTGTTCATTTTCTCCATTCCCAACACTACAACCGCAACCGCAACTGAAACCAAAACCTCAGCTGGCCATGCAATCCCATTTCCCAGCCACGAACACTTTAATGTCAAACAAACCATTAAAGAATCTACAAGAATCCACCCACCACCATCTAAAACACAGGGTGTGGCAGAAGAAGAAGAAGAAGAAAAGGAGTTTCCCTGGAAACTCAAGCTTCTTCACAGAGACAAACTGCCTTTTTCCCACTTCACTGATCATCCTCACCGTCTCGAAGCTCGCATGAAAAGAGACGTCAAAAGGGTGGATACACTCATTCACAAAATAACAGGAGCTGCCACCAATAATAATAATCATAATAATAATAACAATAATAATGTTTATGAGGTGGAGGAATTCGGGAGTGAGGTGATTTCGGGTATGGAGCAAGGAAGTGGAGAATACTTCGTGAGGATTGGTGTGGGCAGTCCTGTTAGAGAGCAATACATGGTCATTGATGCTGGCAGTGATATTGTGTGGGTCCAGTGCCAGCCTTGTACCCAGTGCTACCACCAGTCCGACCCGGTATTTGACCCGTCTCTTTCCGCTTCTTTTTCTGGGGTACCATGTACCTCTTCCCTCTGTGAACGGGTCGAGAACTCGGGCTGCCACGCAGGTCGCTGCAAATATGAAGTCAAGTATGGCGACGGGTCGTACACGAAGGGGACCATGGCCCTTGAGACGCTCACTTTTGGTCGCACCGTGGTTCGGGACGTGGCAATTGGTTGCGGTCACCGTAACGGTGGAATGTTTATTGGGGCTGCTGGTTTGTTAGGTCTTGGAGGTGGGTCCATGTCACTCATGGGACAACTCGGTGGACAAACGGGCGGTGCATTTAGTTACTGTTTGGTTAGTCGGGGCACCGGAACAACCGGATCACTTGAATTCGGGCGTGAAATACTACCCATGGGTGCAGCGTGGGTACCATTGATCCGAAACCCACGGGCCCCTAGTTTCTATTATATTGGCTTGTCGGGTCTTGGAGTTGGAGGAGCACGTGTAGCAATATCTGAAGATGTTTTCAGGTTGACTGAGGTAGGAGATGGTGGAGTGATCATGGACACAGGGACAGCCGTGACAAGGCTTCCGACAACGGTCTACGAGGCGTTGCGCAATGCATTCATTGCCCAAACCGCTAGCCTTCCACGGGCACCTGCCATGTCAATATTCGACACATGCTACGATCTAAACGGGTTTGTGACGGTTCGGGTACCAACCGTTTCGTTTTTCCTCATGGGTGGTCCAATTTTAACCCTCCCAGCTAGGAACTTCCTGATTCCAGTGGACGAAAGGGGCACATTCTGCTTTGCGTTCGCTCCATCTCCTACTAGACTTTCCATTATTGGGAATATCCAGCAAGAAGGCATCCAAATTTCTATTGATGGGGCAAATGGTTTCGTGGGATTTGGCCCCAACATATGCTAGGCTAATAAGACTATATAGTATATGTAATGTGAAGTTTTGCTAGTAAAGTAAATTTCCTTAAAATAATATCATTGAACTAGTAAAGTATATAAACCATATATTACAGAATTATGTGCTAAATTATGTGGCTAATCTCCAATGATTATAATCCCAAAGGTAATATAATTTTCCACTCGTTTAGCTGGAGAGATTCTTGAAAAGTCATTAATTAACTTTCAGTGAGTAAATATCAAAATTCTAGTGAATTTGACCGTGCTTCGCGCAGTTATAAAGAGAGTAATAAATTTTGAAATAATATTTTTATAAACTTAGCAGAGATAGAATAAATAACAATCTTCTTGTATATGCATATAATTTTTAATTCTTTTATATTGATTAAATAAAAAAGGTAATATTTTTACTGAAATTAGAATATTTTACTGCATATTTCATTATAAAACCTCTTTTCTAAAATAAAATAAAAATAAAAAGAATGTTTAAGAAACTTTTTCACTTTTAAATATAAGTATGTATTCTTTTTTTTATTCAAATTGAAGAAGCAAAAAATGAAAACTAAAGAAACTAAAAACATAAAGAAAGCAAAAATACCAACTTATTATTGGTTATATACACTTACATCTTCCAATTTCACAAAAAAAATGTCAAGTGAAGTACATATTCATGTACTACTAAAAAAGAAGAAATCCACACACACAAATGTGTGCTACAGTGACTCAAGTCTCGAATAGAAGGCAATGAAGATAAGAACTCCATAGTAAGTAAAAAGTTACTACAATTTTCAGAGTAAACCCCAGACTCTCACGAATGGCTCATTAACACGAATTTTCATATCAATGGCAACAAAGATTTTTAGCAAAAACACAATTCAGTTTATAGTATAATATCTTTCTGGACCTTCCTTAACCTTAAGAAAACGAATAATAATGAATTAATAATGGAAAACAGTTTCTAGCAAGCTAAAATTTAGAGGTCATAAAGGTGTTCCAATAAATCATTCTCCACAAAATAATTTTTTTTTTCAACTGGACAACTATTCTAGGCTTGATTTGCTTCTGTTTTCATAGAAAAATTACAAGCTAACATATGTCAAATTAGAAATTGGAATAGCTATGTATATATTGCACAGAGGAGTAAAAAATATGTTAAAACATCTATCTTATATAGTTTACCTTTCAGATGAAGATTTTTCACCAGAATGCCGTTTGCGTACTCCCATCATCCAAAATATAATATTTTCTTCAAATAACACATTTACCTAGACAAAAAAAATTCACAATACTATTAATAAGGTGACATGAGAAGCCAAACGATAAGGTGATAGAAATTGAAGAAGATAAAAGAGTTTAAATCAAGAAAATAAAATATGTTAAGAAGAAATAAAAATGCTAGAATTGAAAAGCGAAAAGATCAAATAGAATATCAAAAGAATGGCCAACTCCCTTTGTCTTGTTTGGCTTATATATATACAAAGTAAAGAATACATTGGATAATTAGAGTAATTAAGGTGGGGATTGAGAGAGTGACTATTGGAATGCCTAGTAACGTAATAGGAGTAATATTTGGTGCAATTACACACTATTAAACTTTAATATACATTAATCATAGGAATTAAGGAAAGGAGAAGTAAACCAAAATATTTAGAGTTATTGTGGAATAAACCAAAAAAAAGGAGAAAATAGATAAATAGAATCCTTGGCCAAAGAGAGGTGCCAACTCATCTTTTATTTTTCCAACTTTATATATATATAGATATCTTTTCCTTTACTAAAAAAATTCTTTTAAATGTACATTTTATAGTAAAATATTTCTTATTCATTTATATGAATGCATAGAAATAGGAGAGCATTAAGGTGGGAGTAAGTTTAAGAAAAAATTTAGATCCCGTTTGGATTAGCTTATTGTTAATAGCCGATAAGCTTGAAGTGCTGAAATTGATTTTTTAAATAAACATTTACGTGTTTGGACAAAAGTGCTAAAATTGATAATAAACACTTGATGTGTTTGGTAGAAAAGTGCAGATAAATTATTTTTTTATTAAAATGACTAAAATATCCTTAAAACTTTACAAAAGATTATAAATTAAAAAGTTTCTTTGTAAAGAAAAAGATGAACAACGAATATGGAATAAAAAAAAAAGTTAGAAAATTTATATTGGGAATGAAATTTTGTGAATTATAAAATATTATTAAGGATAAATTAGTAAAAGCCTTGGTCAAACTAAAAGTGCTTATAAGCTAAAAAGTCATAAGTTGGGGGTGACCAACTTATGACTTATGGCTAATTTTAGCTTATAAGCACTTAGGGTGTTTACCAAACGCGTAGATAAGCCAAAAAGTACTTATAAACCAGTTTGACCAGCATATAAGCTTAGCCAAACACCCTCTTATATTAGAGAACAAATATAAACAGAAATTTAAAAGTCGTATTTTGAATTTAACTACAATACATAATTAAAGCCATTGTTGTGCCCCTAAAGAGTTAGAGAAAATAATGAAAATCCTTCAATTGTGATCAATTCAATATTGACCAATTAATCAATTGAGTAGAGAAACAAATCAATTCATGTAATTAAAGCCTAATATTAATGTAGCTTTGCAAATGCACCTTGAATGAAATTTAAGAAGACGTTGGAAAAAGCTGAAGGATAAATATATCAGAAAATTGATCGAGAAATTGCCGCCCAAAGACCAGTAGCTTGTCTATGTGTATTACTTTATCCTCAAATTATTTTTATCAATGTAATAATATTAACGGAAAAGGCTTAAAAATGCCACTTAACTTTCAGAAATGCTCTATTCATGCCATCCGTTAAAAAATTGCTATTTCCATGTCACTGTTTACACATTTGGCCCATCCATGCCATTATTAAACTAACGGCACAATATTTTTTTTTAAAAAATTTTTTAACACTAACATTTCCACGTGTAATGTCTTCATTGGTCCGAATTAACCCATGCCCCACTTAATTTAACCTCGGTTAGGTCGATTAACCCAAACCCCACCCGGTTAAGTTTTTTCCCAAATAATCAACTCAACCCAAAATCAAACCTAACCCTTCCAAATCCCCCCCCCCCCCCCCGGTCCGTACTCTTCNCTTACATCTTCCAATTTCACAAAAAAAATGTCAAGTGAAGTACATATTCATGTACTACTAAAAAAAAAGAAATCCACAACACACAAATGTGTGCTACATGCTACAGTGACTCAAGTCTCGAATAAAAGGCAAATGAAGATATATAAGAACTCCATAGTAAGTAAAAAGTTACTACAATTTTCAGAGTAAACCCCAGACTCTCACGAATGGCTCATTAACACGAATTTTCATATCAATGGCAACAAAGATTTTTAGCAAAAACACAATTCAGTTTATAGTATAATATCTTTCTGGACCTTCCTTAACCTTAAGAAAACGAATAATAATGAATTAATAATGGAAAACAGTTTCTAGCAAGCTAAAATTTAGAGGTCATAAAGGTGTTCCAATAAATCATTCTCCACAAAATAATTTTTTTTTCAACTGGACAACTATTCTAGGCTTGATTTGCTTCTGTTTTCATGAAAAATTACAAGCTAACATATGTCAAATTAGAAATTGGAATAGCTATGTATATATTGCACAGAGGAGTAAAAAATATGTTAAAACATCTATCTTATATAGTTTACCTTTCAGATGAAGATTTTTCACCAGAATGTCGTTTGCGTACTCCCATCATCCAAAATATAATATTTTCTCAAATAACACCTTTACCTAGACAAAAAAATTCACAATACTATTAATAAGGTGACATGAGAAGCCAAACGATAAGGTGATAGAAATTGAAGAAGATAAAGAGTTTAAATCAAGAAAATAAAATATGTTAAGAAGAAATAAAAATGCTAGAATTGAAAAGCGAAAAGATCAAATAGAATATCAAAAGAATGGCCAACTCCTTTTGTCTTGTTTGGCTTATATATATATACAAAGTAAAGAATACATTGAATAATTAGAGTAATTAAAGTGGGGATTGAGAGAGTGACTATTGGAATGCCTAGTAACGTAATAGGAGTAATATTTGGTGCAATTACACACTATTAAACTTTAATATACATTAATCATAGGAATTAAGGAAAGGAGAAGTAAACCAAAATATTTAGAGTTATTGTGGAATAAACCAAAAAAAAAAAGGAGAAAATAGATAAATAGAAAGAGATGTGCCAACTCATCTTTTATTTTCCCAACTTTATATTTATATATATATATATATATATATATATATATATATATATAGAGAGAGAGATATAGATATAGATAGATAGTACAATCTAATAATGTAGCTTTGGAATCAAAAGGTTTTATGGATCTTTAATATTTATCCTAGGCAGAATACCGTCAGTGTTGTTCAGTATATTTGTTTGATACACCATGACAAGTTAAGGACTTAAGGTAAAGGTAACCGATAGAAACTAAGGGTCCAACCAAACAGTATAGAGAACCAGGTTCACTATCAGTTCTCACAGTAAATAGCAGTAAATAAAGAACGCACAATATATATGTGGAGAACTCACTGCTGACGAGATTAAAAACCACGACCTACCCTAGTAGGATTTTAACTTCACTAACTGAGCAAACTTCAAATTACAACCTATTGCAATCTAGGAATTAAACTCTCAATCCTTCACCTTATACAATACTCTATTGTAAGCTCTTTGTAATAACTCTATTACAAAGACTCACTCTTGACTAACTCTAGCCAAACAACCAAAGCAATAATGGTTAAATGATGTCCTACTAAATGCTTCTAAAAAGGTGTACAGGAATACAAGTAAATAACAAAAGACAAAGACATAACAAACTAAAGGACACAAGACATATCCAATGATGGGATCTGGTCCTTTGTTTTGTAGCAACTTTGTTCTTCAATGCACCTAAGGAAACAGAAGCGGCTGCACACGTGAGAGAATATATGTTTCTGTATTTGCAAGTGTTAGGTTAAAACCTTGTATCATGTTGTTTGTATATGTTAGATCATGAGAGTAGATACAAGGGAATTTTCGGTTTCTAGCAAATTGCAGTTGTGTTGTTGTATTGTTGCAAGTACAGTGCATTTAATAGCTATTGAGTTGACTTGTGCGAAGACTTGAAAACCTGATCATATCCGTTCCCTTTGCAGTTCCCTTATCTGATTTCCTTGAGAATTAAACCAGACAACAGAGTATGTTGCAGTGAGCACATGAGAACTGATTGTATCAGGTTCTTATCTGGTTCTTCCATGAAGTTTGAAAAATCATCAAAATCATACTTGCATAACTTATCAATTTTCCTCTTTTTGATAATAACAAACTTTGAATTGGTATTCCTTTTTCGAACTAGATTTCCACATGCCCCCCCCCCCTAAGAATCAGTTTCCCGCCCCTTTAATTTTCTTTCCCCTTTTGGCATCATTAAGAAAGTAAGACATGCATACTTAAAAAGAAGTCCAGCAACATTAACTCATGCCACTTGTGTCCACACAATATGGGTAAAAATAAAATACAAGAGATTAACATTGCGCAAAATAGATAGTATGCCCAATAATTATAAGAGAGAGAAAAAAAAACATAGGAGTAGCAGTACCACATTTACACAAATATTACAAATCAAAAAGCTAAAGTACCACAATCATAAAATAGGATCAACAAAAGGACAGGATTAAGAGAGAACTGGGAGAGGGTGCAAAAACAGGAGACACTGGATAGGGGACAAGAAGGATTAGGGAGTAATAGCCTTGATGAGACTATCCATTCGAGCATTAGTAGCTCTTTGATCATTGATCAACTGCTCCTTCATGTTCTCAACTTGTTTTCTCAACTCAGCATTCTCATACTTCAAACAGGAAATCTCTTCACCCTGAGCGTTGTTGGAACCAGGTTCCTTGCTGGCCTGAGTAGGATTAGACTTCAGAAAGGCAATTTGCGCTTTAAGACGCTTTATCTCTTCATTAGCAGCCTCATCAGCACCGATCAGTTGAGAGATAGCTGAGTTTCTTCCGACTCCTCCCTTTTTCACTACACACTCACACTCTTCCAGACTATTCATGGTGAACAGTTGCTTTCTAGTTCCCAGAGATGTTTTTCCTAAAGGAACCACAAAGTGTTCAAAGACTCTGGTAAGGAGAAAGCCATAGGGGAGACCAGATTACCATCCTTGAAGTTCGCCACCTTCAGTACATGTTCAATCATAATGCCAGGCGGACTAATAGAAAAGAAGGAGTCTAGTGCTTCTAGAAGAACCACGTCCCCAACGAAGGTGAAAGATTGTCTCTCAGCCTTAGGCAACAACACCTTGTTCATCAGCTCAAACAACAGCAGGTATTCTCACTGAAGAGCTTTCCCCCCGACATAACTGTTTGTTTCCTGATGATCAACTTCGTAAAATCAAGAGAACTAGTTCCCTCACAGTTTTCAGCCCGGCGGTGGGGACATCAAGGATCTCACTAAGAGTTTCCTCATCCATAACAAAGTCTTTTCAATTTACCTTCAAACAAAGTGTACCCCCATCCACCACGAACAGTTCAAATAGAAACTTCTCACCTCATCTTCATAAAATTTTTGGACTTTTGATGTCAAAAAGATGGGTCCACTTCTTGAACTAAACTATTTCTACCAACTGTCACATGCCTTGTTGTTCAATGATCTCAGGATCAAAAATTCGACCCCACAAAACTTTTTGTTTCTTGAGGTTTACTCTTCTTTCCAACTCATAAAATTCCACCCTTGGACTTTTGGAGGAACAAGGTTCCTCACTAGTAATATGCCTCTTTCTTAGAGGCTTCTTCTTCTCTACTTTCTCTTTCTCCACTTCTCCTTCCTCCTCTACTTCATCATCCTTGTCACTCACAAGTTTTTTTTCAGATACTGCCTTCTTCTATTTAGTAGCAATAGTCTTCTTTAAGTGTTTGCTAACAAGAGGAGTGGGTTCCTTAACAGGATCCTCATCATCCACCTCAACTACATCAGCAGGAGGCACATCCTCCTCATCAATCAACCGGTTTTTCACAAGTCTCCTTCTCTTCTTCTTCTCCTTACTCACCTTCAGAGCACTATCAAGTTTAGCCTTGCTCTGCTGTCTAGTGGTAGGGCATTTGGGAACAGAATCCTTTTTGGCTTTCCTCCCACCCCTAGCAATTATAAAGCTTATCATAGGTAGATCATCAATATCATCCTCACTCTCACCAGAATTACCCTCCGACACAGACCTCATTTATGGGTAAATAATATCCAACGAAACAGTAATAGGGTGATCAAATGAGGTTGTTTCAGCACTATCCAGGGGCTGTCTTGTAGAACCTGGAGTTTCATCCCAAATAGGAGTAGAAAACTCCCCTTGGAGAGAGGAACGAGGTCCAATTGTAGGTTCCCCTATAATACTGACACGCACTTGTTCCCCTTGACGCACATGTTCCCTTTTACCCTATTCTTCCCTCTGACTCAGTGGTTTCCCCTGAGTCCCTGCATCAACATCATCAGTCATAGACTCCTCAACCAATTTCTCCACAGTAACTGCTCTTTTTCAAGAGAAGTAGAGCTTTTTTTAAGATTATCACTCACATTTTTCTCACCCTCTGTACCCAAAACTTCTGTAACAATAGAAGGGGGTGGAAGATTACCTGATGCAGAGGAGATACTCGAAACAATCCCTTCAACACCTTGAACCTTAGAAATTTCAGATGCATCTGAGCCCTCAACAACACGGGAACCCAACTCTTCGTTCAAACTTACTTCCTCTGTCATAACACATTGACTGGAGACCTCGACACCTTCATCCCCTTCCACAATTTCTTTTGTGGTTTGAATAAATTAAGAGGTGGAAATCGTTTGTATAGAGTCCACTCTTTCAGTAGGAGACGATGGAGATGGAGAAGAAATAAACTTTTTTGGGAGTTTAATTTTTACAGTTGCGATGGGGACCAGAACCAGATGGTTTGGGAGAAATGACTGTGGGGTTGGGTTGGTTGGAAATTGGGGCTTTTGTGGCGAAGAGTCTAGCTCAGATCCAGATGGAAGTGTCGCTTTAGATGGAGACGAGGCTGGGTTGGCTTCTGTTATTTTAGGAGATTTGTAGTGGTTTGTTGAGACATGATCGATTTTGGATGCAAGAAGACAAGAAGAAGAGGGTTTGATGGAGAGGGGATGTTCTGTTCGATGTGTGAAGTAAGGAAAGAGACTGACTCTTGGGTGTTGATACCCAATTTTTCCCTCATATTCTTAAATTATATATATATATATATATATATATATATATATATATATATATATATATATATATATATATATATATNTATATATATATATATATATATATATACTTTCAAAATAGTATATTTGCATCATCATTTAGTTATAAACCTATTCAAGCGTTTTACATAATTTTCCATGATTTTTAGAAGCCCTAAGTTAATTTCTTTCTGCATTTTATTGCATAAATATTCAATAATTATCCTTCAAATTATTTTTCTGATGTTTTAATCATCCGAACTTATTATTTACACCAAAATGCATGTTTTAAATATTTTATGTCATTTTTTGTTATAATTACATTTGCATTTTTAGGCTAATTGCACATTTTTGCAATAATAGCCTATATTCATGCATAATTACATTATTTATGCCAATAAAAATTTTTATTTTTTTACAATGTCAAGTTATTATTTTTACTCATTTTAGTGCACAAATAATATTTTTGTTATTTATTAATTACTTTTATAAATTACTCATTGATAAAATATTGGGTATTTAAATAATAGCCTAATTTTAAACCTATTTTCGGACCTAAAACTACCCAGACCTCAGCCTAATTACCCCATACACTAGCCCAGTAACCCCAACCCAAACCAATAACCCCTTTAACCCAAAACCCGGTCTCAACCCATTTAAAATAACCCGCCCCATTCGCGTTTTAAATCCTAGCCGTTGATCTCTCAAGATCAACGGCCCCTATCTAACCCCTCCCCTTAGTTACCCAAACACCTAACCCTAACCTCACTCCCCTATCATCCGCCGCCCTAATATCCTCTAAACCCGTTCTCCCTCCCTCAAGAACCCTAGCCGCCGCCCCTAATCTTCTCCCAATCCCACCTAATATGGGATTCCATGGCTATTACTTACCGTACTCGACCCCCTTCTGGTGCTGGCTACGCTCCTATAGTGCTTGCCTAAGCATGGCAAGCAAATCTCTTCAAGATCGAACCAAAATCGGTTCAAATCCCTGATCTTTTTGCTATTCTGTCTATATTCATCCTATATTCTACTGTGAGTTCAAATATTTGTTTATATTCTATTTATTCTTACTTACCTTAAAACTAGGGTTTACATATCTTTTCAAATCGAACCAAAATTGGTCCGATTTTTTCTGATTTTGAGTGTCATTTGTGTCTATATTCGTCCTATGCTATTTTTTTGTGTATATTCTGTTGATATTTACTTTCCCTAAAAAACTAGGGTTTGCCTGATTTTCTCCTAAATTGATTCTAATCGATTATGCATGCTCTTCTTTCCTTATTTTATGTCTGATTGATTATATTTCCTTGTTTGTTTGTCAATTTCTGCTATTATATAAATCCCTCCCCTATTCCCTTCTGAACAAGACTTCAGTCGCTAAATATCTCACTAAAAATAAGGCTTTTACTCTGTGTTCCCTTGTTATTTTGTTCAGTTTGGTTCTTGGCCGGCTGAAAGCCAAGGCCACCGCATTTCCTACTTTCCGACCTTTCTTGGGTGTGAGCACAGACCTGGGTTCTTGAAGCCCTTGGAAACTTCACGCATCTGAGATTCTGGGTCCTGAATGTTATTTTTTTTTCTTGTTTATTGAGCAATAACTGGTTAATTCTCAACCTTCGCAATGTTTATTCCATTACGTGCCAATTTGCATATCTGTGTTCTCTGAAATTGCATATGATTCCTTGGCTTTCTTCATGTGTAATTCGGCCTATAGCATGAACTTCTCCAGCATTTTTTCATGCCTAAACTCTGGTCCTGAAAATGTGTTTGTATCAAACTTAGGCAATTTGGACAATTCGAAGCATGTTTAGCCTAATGTTATTGATGATTTGAGTGCTTTGCCTTGATTATATGGCCCAATCCATATTCCCTGCCTGATTATGAATTTCTAGTGACTAATTGATGTTATTAGTATGCCTGTTAAACCTTCACCCTAAGTGTGTAGCGTGCTCCTATGACTATGTTTTGTCACTCATTCTGTTCTTGCCTTACCCAGTTCTGTACCCCTAGCAATTAAGTGGAGCCTCTCAGACTAGTTTGCCTAAATTATGATTCTGCTTGCTTCATTAGTATAAGTTATATTGTTTGATCCCTGTGTTTAGCATGATTTGATCCTTTAGGTTTTAAATTGGTTGCATTAGTGACAACTATTTGTCTTACCAGCCTAATGCTCCTTGCCTATTAACTTTGTAACCCCATAAGCTTCAGGCTCCTTGTGTCTTATTAATATGTAACCTGTCCCAATATGTTAAGTGAAAACTTGCAGTCTTAACTGTTTTCTTGAATTCATACACCCTCTGTGTTGACATGTTCATTATGTGATGTTTGCAAATGCACTTTTTCAAACCTTATTACTTTATTACTATTTTCATTGGTTGCCTCCCTATTCTGAGTCTCTAATCCTTAGCCGCCTGAAAGCCAAGGCCCCCTAAAACTCCTTTATTAACCTCCCTAGTGTGAGCACTACTCGGGGTCCATTTTGAGACCCTTGTGAACTCTAACACACTAGGGTCTAAGGTTCTTTGGCCACTTTGTCCTAATTGCTCAATTCTGTCCCCTTTCCGCCCACTGAATAAACCAATTAGCTTGTGTAAATGGTTGTTTTCTGGATCTTTGATCAACTATGGCTACTGGGTTTTGACTATCTTGTGTAAACGAAGATTGTTTTCTCGGTTTGACCAACTGCGATTTCTGGGCTGCGGTGAAACTTGTATGGATACGAAATTGAAGGCCTGGCTGGGCTGGGTATACTTTGGGCATGTCTTAGGCCCACTATAGTTATTTTGTAATTTTATAATTTATTTCATTCATTGGGTCTGTAATAATATTGTAATAACAACTGGGGTGTTAGTAAAATTAGGAAAATGGGTCTGTTCTAATGTTTGCATGAAACGGGTAGAAATCCTGCCTATAGGTGTTTAATTTGTTCAACGTGTTCTGCTCCAACGTGTTGTTAGATAACCTGCCTATAGGACCTGAGTGTTTAATTCGTTCAACATATTCTGCTCCTATGTGTTTAATTAGATATCATGCCTATAGGAAATAAAATGACCAATCTTTCAATTGCAGCATATTCATTAGATACTATGATCATAGGATTATATTAGCTTATGTTCTACTGATCTTCATCTAGAAATCATGCCTATAGGACTTTAATTGGTTAATTTGTTGTTGTTATTATACTGCTCACCTAGAAGACATGCCTATAAGAGCTAAGTATAAAAATCGGTTTCAATCGTTAATCATTAGAAATCCTACCTATAGGGGTATTACCACTCTCTCTAAAGTGTTAATGTTGAGCTTTCAAACACTGTTTCATTGCTTAGCTATGCCACCATTAGAAAGCAAAGCATGCCCAGAGGATCAAACTGAGTAATTCTAAGTATTTCCAATGGTTATCACTGCCATCTATTGCGTAAATCACCTAGAGATCATGTCTATAGGTTTAATCACGTATAATTTCTAATTTCAATAATCAGCATGCAGTACCAGATTCCCCTAAACTGTATAGTTGTTCAGAAATCACGTCTATAAGACGGCACCTTGCATCTGAAAATGCCTGCACGAGGTCACATAGAAACCATGTCTATAAGGCTTAACGGCTTTAATTTTGGCTCAATTCTGAAATTGTCTAACGCTTAATATGAGAATTTGTTCGCGTGCATTTGTTGTTTAAGTGTGGAGGCTAACTTGTGCCCTTAATTGCTTTTACATGAAGTCCAACTTGTTTTGTATGTCGCCTAGTTTTATCATTTTTGAGCAACCTAAGTTAAGTCTAGAACTATCCAAAATAGAGGTCCAAACGCCTTATGGATCATAGGTGTGGGGCGAGTAGTGCAGGCATAAGGCACGGTTTAGAATCGACTAGTGCGCTTAGGTAAAAACCTAAAGATAGTAATCGGGTAGCAGGAGATGATAGTCTGTGCCCGCTAAA
Organism: Nicotiana attenuata; assembly: GCF_001879085.1. Classification (NCBI taxonomy): domain Eukaryota; kingdom Viridiplantae; phylum Streptophyta; class Magnoliopsida; order Solanales; family Solanaceae; genus Nicotiana; species Nicotiana attenuata. The sequence continues at coordinate 177,302 of NW_017670724.1, read as the reverse complement.
TAATACGAGTAACACCCCATCTCGAGAGAGTTATGAAGTATTATTTTTGTTGCACGGGGTGATCATTTAGTCCAAAAAACTTAGGACTCCCAATCTTGTCTTTAAATCAATTATTGGTGTTTATTCAAAGTCTATTAATAATCAATTTTCCCAAACTGCTTGTTTTCTTTGTCTTTGTTTGTCTGACTAATTCATATAATTTGAGTTCGGTTGGGACCCGCAGTTGTAGACCTCGAAGAGTGCCTAATACCTTCTCTTCGAGGTAATTTGAGCCCTTACTCGATCTTTGAAGACGCAAACTGGTTAAACCAGAGTTATTTGCAAATAGGTGCCCTAACGCACCTCAAACCCGTTAGGTGGCGAATCTGTCTTTTAACACCTTCCTTAAAAGAGTTGTCGCTTGTCAAAACCCGATTTTGCGAGAAAAAAGGGCGCGACATTGGGTATATAAAGTAAGAGGGGACCGGTTAGAAATGGATGTTAGATAGGAGACCGGTCGTCGGGTCAATTTAGAATGGTTGTAATGTTTGGTCTTAAAGGGCACCAGAAAAGGCAGAAACAAAATAATGATGTGGCACTTTAGCAGTTAAAAATGCACATAAGACTAAAAAGAACAACTAAACTGAGTCATAGGAACCAGGTTCCTTGACAAATTTTTGAAAATGTGAGCAACAACTTCTAGATATGTACAGTGTCATTTGTCACTTATTTGTCCTGAATCTACCATGTATATCTACTTGTAACAGTATAGAGTTGAGTTCGATGTCCCCAGAATATACTTTTTAGCATTGTACCTTTCCATCCTTTTATAGCCCATCATCAAGTGACCAGGTTCTTTGTTAAGCTTGATCAACCCAGCTCCAGGCGATTTCTTTCAAAGTTTTATTGATGGTAGGCTATAATCTCGTATTTAGTCGCTTATTGCACTTTAATTGTGTTTGAGCTTTAATCGTTAGTGTTTTGTACTTATTGTGTGTTTTATGCCTTGTAAGTGTGATTCCGAGTGATGTAGATGTTACGGAGCTAATTCGAGCTATTTAGAGCTTTGAAGTCTAAGTAAAAGCCCAAGGGATTAAGCCGGGATCGCGTTCGGGGGTCGATAACCACAGCTGGATATCAAAAATCAATAAAAATTATGTACTCAGAGAAATGTCCGCAGCCGCGGCGCATGGAGCAGCGAGTGGGGCAGCGCGGCTGTACAAAAGCTGCCTGTGGAAAAATTGTCAAGCCTTTTAATATCTCCACTGCTTCCCCCACGTGGCACGTCGCCCCATGCGGCACGCCTGTGAAAATTTTACTGAGTGAAAATCCTATTTCGGCTAGGAGAAGGTGGTTCATTTGGGCCCGACTCTACTTGGTATAAATACATGGAAAAACGTTATTTCATGGACTTTTGGACATACTTTAGACCTAAGGAAGCTAAGGAGGAGTTGGAGAAGCAAAAGCACAAGGAATTTATCATTCAATCCTCACTCAAGACACGAGTTTGGATCGTCTTATGTTTTTCTATACTTTAAACATATTTGTGATGAATTTCTCCATATCTATGGAGTAGTTTTCTTTAGGGTTTGATGGATTTGGTGTATGATATTTGTTTGTGGATTATACCTCTAGTTTTATGTATTAAATCGTTTTGGATGTTTTAGTCGTTGCATCTATATTCACTTGTTAATGTAATCGATAGAGGCATAACTTGTGATTTATTTGCATTACTTTGTCGGTTGACTTCATTAATTCTTATTAGTAATCGAAAGAGGCTAGTTGAGTTGTTGACTAAACCTAGTTAGGAGGATAATCGAGAGAGGTTCTCCTAAAGACCAATCCACTATGCAATTCTTGCATATCTTCACAGAGCTTAAATCGGTTCATCTTGTGAGGTTGAGACTTAATCGAGAGAGGAGTTTCTACTAAACAATTGAACTAATAATCAAGTGAATTTGAGAGACTCACTTGAACATTAGAAGTGAATTAACTAGAGTAAAATCCCAAACATTTGTCTTTCACCTATCCTATAAAAACCCTATCTTCTCCCAGTGACAACCTTCTTTGCTCATTACTTGCGTCGATTGTCATTAGTTAATAACTCTAGATTCTTAGTTAATTTTAGTATTAATCACATAAATATCAATTATTGATCATCTTGGATAGCAATCTAGATACTAACTATGATAATACTGTTTAACTCCAATCACTGTGGATACGATATTATATTATACTATATTCAACTAGCGAGCATATTTAAGTGTGTGTTATGCGGTCGTCAAATTTTGGCGTCGTTGCCAAGGATTGGCAATCAATAGTATTTGAAATAGTTTGTAGTACTAATTTAGGAATATTTTTCTTTTCATTTTGTTTTTCTCTTTTTACGGTTGATGTTCTTTGACTGTGCGTAGGCTACAGGTGTAGATTGGTGCATGACTCGATCTTCTGGGAAAGATGTACAACCATACGAGCCAGAGATAGAAAAACAACTATGACAGCTAAGGGTGGAAAGACATCTCATCGAGACCTTAGAAAAGGTTGGGCAATCCTCAACCAAAGAAACTATGACTGGAATCAGTGATGATGATAATGTGGATTTAGATGCAAGAGAGGCAGCCCAACAACGAGAAAGAGTTGCACGGGATGTTGAGAAAGCAGCAATTAGAGATGCACATATCATCTATGAAGAGGAGAGGGCTCGGAGAATTGCTCAAAATCAACCCTTAGTTGCAGCCCAGTTAAGAAATATAGCTCCCGGTGCTGGGAGACCACTTGGTGATTATGCTAGACCAGTCTACAACCAAGGATTATCAAGGATTAGACCACCTCCAGTTGCAGCCAACAATTTCGAGTTGAAGCAAGGCTTTCTCCAAACCCTTCAAAACTGATGTGTCTTCAGAGAAAAGATGAACGAAGATCCAAACAACCATCTATTGGACTTCAAGAAGATTATGAACACCTTTCAATACAATGGTATATCACAAGATGCAGTTTACTTAAGGTCATTCCCTTTCACACTCAAAGATGATGCAAAGCAGTGGCTTTGAAGCTTGCCTACGGGATCGATTAGAACATGGGATGAGATGACCAGGAAATTTCTTGATAAATATTTCTCATTAGCTATAACGGGAAAATTTAGAAGAGAAATCCATAACTTCTGCCAGAACGAGACTGAAACTGTGTTTGAAGCTTGGGAGAGGTTTAAGGAGATAGTCAGAAAGTATCAACATAGCAAAACTGAACTCTAGATGCAACTCCAGGACTTTTGGGATGGATTGACACTGGCCTCACGTATAACATTAAGCAATACAGCTGGAGGCCCGTTGAAGAAAAAGACTCCAGAGGAGATAGTTACAATTTTTCATGAGTTGTTTGAAGATGCAAATCAGTGGCCCTCTAAGAGTGCTGAAAAAAGAAAATCGATTGGTGTTCACCAAGTTGATGCTAACACATATGTGCAGGTACAGCTTGATGCCATGGCCAAAGAAATACGGAAGCTGACCTTAGCCTCAATACATAATGAGCCTCACGTAACTTGCAATATATGTGGAAGAGGACACCCTAATCATGAGTGTCAAGCCTCAACTGAGGAAGTGAATGCTGTTGGAAATTATAACTTTAATACAATGGGTCAGAGACACCCGATTTTCATGGAGTTCACCTGGGGATACTGCAAATGCATGGCAACAGAATAACCCCAAACACCAAGGACAAGGAGCTCCTGGTTTTATGAATCAGCAGAGGCAGCAATTTCAGCATCAATAGTCCACTCAGTCTAGCATGGAAGATCTCATGAAGGACTTCATTATCAAAACTGATGAGAGACTTGAAGCTCATAGCTCAACTATCAAAGAACTGGGCACTGGTTTTCGAAACTTGGAAAGACAGGTTGGGAAGTTAGCAACAATATTATCTGAGAGAGTTTCGGGCACTCTCCCTGCTGATTCTAAGAGAAATCCCAAAGAAACAGTGAATGTCGTGGCCTTGAGAAGCGGGCAAGTGTTGAAAGATCCCACTCCAATCCAAAAAGAGGTGATACTTGATAAAGAAAGCGGGGAGCAGCTGAAAATTGAAGTTAATAATAAGAAGAAGAAAGGCAACAAGGTATAAAAAAAGGAAGAGAATTCAAGAAGGGAGGAACTAGAAGAGAGCAAGCATATGCCTACTCTACCTTTTCCCCAAAAGCTATATAGAGAAAAGTTGGATAAGCAGTTTGAGAGATTTCTGGATATGCTGAAACAAGTTAATGTAAATTTACCATTCAGAGAGGTGCTCTCACAAATGCTAGCTTATGCCAAGTTCTTAAAGGAAATCCTAACAAAGAAGAGGAAGATAGAAGAGACCTCAGTGGTCAAGCTCACAGACCATTGCAGTGCAATCTTGCAAAACAAACTCCCACGGAAGTGAGGAGATCCATGAGTTTTACTATACCTTGCTCTTTAGGCACTATTAATTTTGATGTGTCTTTGTGTGATTTTGGTGCCTCAATTAACTTAATGCCTCTGTTTATTTACAGGAAACTGAAGAATGAGATTGGATAGATAAGGTCAGCACCAATATCTTTGCAGTTGGCCGACCAAATGACTTTGATACCTGAGGGGATAGTGGAAGATGTTTTGGTTCGGGTAGATAAGTTAGTATTTCCTGTAGATTTCATAGTGGTGAATATGGAGGAAACAAGGAGGTCCCCCTCATCTTAGGAAGACCATTCTTAGCAACGGGTGAATATGACTTTCAAAATTATATGTGGAGCTTTTCTTTTTTTCCATCGCTGTTAGAAAGAAAAGAAATTCTTTTTCTGTTGGTTTCCTTCAAATCTGTAGCTTCCAAAATTTTGAAATGTTTCTGATTTTTTTATTCATATAGCTATTGTTGGTGGCTTCTCTTTCGGCAGAAGCTTTAGATTTGCATAACCCCTTCCCTGAACCCTTTTTTGCTTCTTACTCTATTAGGTACGGTGGGATTAAGCCCATATCTTTCTTGTATTTTCTTTTCTTTCTATCTTTATTTATTTATTAGATTAATTACGTATATGACCTTAATTGATGTGAGGTATTACACAAATAAATTAACAATACGAGGCAATAGATACTTGTTCTTGACAGTGACCTTGCTCAACAGTCTATAATCAATGCACATCTTCATGGAACCACCCTTCTTCTTCACAAACAACACTAGTGCACCCCAAGGAGAAATATTCGGCCTGATGAATCTCTTATTCAACAACTCCTGCAACTACTCCTTCAATTCCTTTAGCTTAGCTAGATCCATGCGATATGGTGGAATAGATATGGGTTGCGTGTCCGATACCAAATCAATACCAAAATTAATATGCATGTCGGGTAGCATACCCGGTATGTCTGCATGAAACAGATCTGGAAACTCCCTCATTATTAGAACTAACTCAACAGTAAGGTCTCAGCTCTAATATCTCTAACAAAAGCCAGATAAGCCAAACACTCCTTCTCAACCATCCGTTGAACCTTTAGAAATAAAATCACCCTACTAGGGGTATGAACAATAGAATCTCTCCATTCAAACAATGGTAATCCCAACATAGCCAAGATCGCAGTCTTATCATGACAATCAAGAATAGCATGGTACAAAGATATCAATCCATACACAAAATTACATCAAAATCTACCATATTCAGCAATAGAAGATCAATCTTACTCTTATAACCCCCGTTTAGTAACCACACGAGACCGATGTACATGATCCACCATAATAGAACTACCAAAAGGTATAGATACATGAATAGGATATCAAGAGAACCACGAGGCTTATTCAAATAAGAAGCAAAATACAATGACACATATAAATTATTAGACCCCGGATCGAACAACAGAGAAGCATCTCTGTGACAGACTGAAACCCTACCTGTGATCACAGTTAGCATAGAAACTAGCCTAACCTCCACTAGTAGGACCTCTACCAACCTGACCCACCCCTCTAGGACGACCTCTCGCTACATGTCCTCCCCATCTAGCTGACTAGGCAGGGGGTGATGCAAGAACTATTGACTTAGAAATCTACGAATGTGCCTCTACCACGCCTGGGGCAATACTTCCTCACATGGCCGAACTCTCCACACTCATAACAACCCGTGACTGATTGAGATGTTGAACCTGAATCTGTTCCTGATGACCCAAATACTCACCAGAAGAACCCGGAACGGATGGAGGCCGGTATGAACTCACTGGAAAAGCACTAAAAGATAATAGAATTGGAGTGTTGAAAGATGGTTGAGTTACTACACCACCAGATACATGCTGAGCAAAATAAGCTGGCCTACCATGATGTCCTCTACCAAACTAAGCCCTACCTCCATATGAGGTACCACAGAAACTACTAAAATGATGAGGCCTCTTGTCCCTCATCATGGAATTCTCCCCTGACTGCGAATACGCTCAATCCTTTGAGCTATCTCCATGGCTTGATGGAAAGTAGTCCCGATCTCTAACTCTCAGGCCATAGCAACCTGATTCCATAAGTCAAATCCTCAATAATCGCCTCACCTTCTCCGCTCCGGTGGGGATCAAGAATGTTGCATGACAAGAAAACTATGTGAACCTCGGCTTAAACTCGGTCAATAACATACAATCCTGCTGAAGATACTTGAGCTTGCCTCTCCTAGTGGGTGGGATGTACCTCTTAAGAAACAAGTGCAAAAGTTGAGTCCAAGTAAGAGGAGATGAACCTTCTGGCCTTCCCAGCACATAAGTCTGCCACCACCTGCTGGCAGCCCCTCTCAGCTGAAATGTAGTGAAATCCACCCCATTGGACTCTACCAAATCCAAATTGTGAAGCATCAGATGACATCAGACTAGAAAATCATGTGCATCCTATGAAGAACCACCCTCAAAGTAAGGAGGATGTAGCCTCTGAAACCTATCCATCCTCTTGTGCTCCTCAGCAAAGATAACAGGAATAAACTCGAGCCTAGTTGCTATAATGTATTGTCCACTATAACTGGCAATACTCTCAGCGTCTGAAACATCATAGATGCTCATTCTGAAGTACGAATGGCATGGGTATGAGCTCCCCCTCCAGCCTGAGATGTGGTTGGGTCCACTGGAACCACTCTAGAGCCAAGGCATCAAACTGACATCTTAGCCATATCCTCTTGGAATACTGGTGCAAGAACAAAGCACTCTAGATACTGAGGGGGTACTGGAGCCTCAACCTAATCATCCATAACTTGATCCTTCACCTGATCTGCAGGTGGGCCGCTGATACTACCCTGGCATGGCCACGGGCTCTGATAGGTGATCTACCCCTAGCTGCGACTCATTGGCCCTCCCCCGAGCCCTGCATGTCTCTGCTACCACTAGTGGTACTACCTCTCCCTCACCTGTTATTACTGCTAAAGCATGCGTTCTAACCATCTGTGTGAGAGCGAAATAGAAAGATTTAGACTTAGACAATAATCAACGCATGATAAAGATCAAGAGAGGAAAGTTCTAAAGTCATATAACCTCCCACATATTGATATGCACGCCTCTATACCGATCCACAAGACTTTATTAGGCATGCTCGTGACTTGTGAGACCCATAGAACTTGGAGCTCTGATGCCAACTTATCACAACCAAAAATCCCACCAAATATCGTGATGGTGCCTAACTCACTTGCTTGGCAAGCCAACTATTAACAACAACAATAAGATCTAATTATTAAGTCATTATCAGAGATATGATATAGAATATAAAAGCGGAACAAGTCTCAAAATAGTATCATGATATGAATAAGTCTCAAACATGGTCAAAATGCGACCCCAACTGTCTCCCCAGCATCCCAAAACCTGGTATCATGATGTCATAAGCAATAAAAAGAGTAATAGTCACAACTGAACAATAACATCCTTCTGTAAAGAAGATAAATAAACAGATAAAGATAAGTAGGGAAGGGGGACTCAAGTAAGGCATCTCACCACGAAGTCTCCAGCAAATACTCTTACACAGCAGGATGAGTACCACTGATACCTACCTCAAAACCTACACAAAAATATGCAGAAGTATAATAGTATAACCACGATACTCAGTAGGTATCAAGTCTAGCCTCGAAGAAGTAGTGGCGACAAGTCGACGTCTACACTTGCTAACAATCCAATAATCAAGTAAAAGCATAAATAAGATACAAAGCAAAGCATGGTATCATCAAAGTGATACAAAGAATAGAGACACGCTACATATGGGATTTAGGCATGCTTTATAGATAAAGAGAGGTCAAATCAGATATCAAATACCTCAATCCTCGCATAACACCATGATATGTATCTACTAATAGCTATATAAAAGCCATGGCACAAGTCTAATATATATAAATTTTTATGTTCAATATCTCTTCACACTATCTCACAGCACAAATTCATGTGCCTAACACAGGTCACGTGTCCAAATCAAGCAATAAGTCTGAGTGCCTACACTCATAGGGCCCAAAATAACATGGGCAATCACCTGATTCTGGATGGACGAATCAATATCCAAGTGTTGATCATTTTACAATTAATAATCAATAACCGATAATTAATATCTGCTCATAGTGTCCTTAGCGCCAAATCCTCAACTTTTCACAATATTCAGCTCTCCAAATCATGCATATGTATATGAAATAATATAATTAAGAGGCACTAGAACATAACAATAGAAATACATATAAAATCTCACATGGCTAAAAGATGACTATGGCTATTCATGTAATTCAATTTATTACAACACTTTAATAAGCTATTTCAACATTCAAGTCTAACCATAATATTTAACATGAGTAAAATTAAGCCATATTACCACCAAATCATGAATCAAATAAGACAAGTGTATTATTACGGCTTAATAAGAAAGCTTAATGTGGAAAGATAATCTTTTATTCCCCATTTAACAAGTCATTACCTTAAGCATGCTTCTAAATCATAATTATGAGTCATCACGTAGTCAATGAAATATATATAACAAATTTACATAGTCCAAACAAGGTATAATAATACAAACTCTATTGGATATGATCATAACCAGCTATGCATATACGATCGTCACCTAGCACATACGTGGCTCCTAAATCAGTAACAAGTAGCAAATAGATCACACATGGAAAGAATTCTCTCTTACAAGGATAAACAAAAGACTTATCTCCACCTAGTAGCACCTTCAACCTTCAAAAATTATTTTTTCTCTCAACACCCTCAAACGACTCGAAACTAATAAACTATTACTTATAATGAGTCAATACAAGCCTTAGGAATTGATTACATAACAAAAAGATTTAATCTTTAGCTCAGATTAAAAAGTCAACAAAAGTCAACCTCAGGCCTCGGAAAATTGATCATAGATATAGCTCACCCATAACCCCAAAATTCCAAAACATATTATTAGATTCTAAATTGGGTTACAATTCCATAATCAAAACCCCAAAATTACTCTCTTAATTTCATACAAAAACCTCAATTTTTACACTTTAAATCCTTGATTTAGAGGTTAAAAATTCATGTAGATTCTTAAAATATAGTCACAAATGAGTAATATCACTTACCATTTTGGCTTGTATGAAAATCTCCTTGAAAAATCGCCCATCTCTAAGTCTAGGGTTCAAAATATGAGAAAATGAGCAAAAATCCCGAAAATCACAACTTAAAAGTGTGCCCAGCACTACCCTTCGTGAACGCGACCTCAGCTCCACGTTCGCGAAGCAAAATATGCCACTTCCCAGAAAACCTCATTCACGAACACGGCAGGAGTTTCGCGAACACGAAGACCATATATCTCACTCCTTCACGAACACGATCTATACCTTCGTGAACACGAAGGCCAAAACCTCCGGACCAATATCCTTCTTCACGAACGCGACTCCCTTTCGAGAATGCGAAGAACAGCAGCCCCCAGCCCAAAATCCTTCATTGCAAATGCGTTACTCCCATCACGAATGCGATGAACACCAGATACCAGAAAATCAGCAGTCTCCAAATATGCTCCGGGTTAACTCACCCGAGGCTCCTAGGACCCTATCCAATCATATTAATAAATCCATAAACATTACCTGGACCTATCTAAGGCCTCCAAACACATACAAAAATATCACATCTAAGAATCAAAGGTTAACACGCATTGAACTCTCTTAGGTTCAAGAATCTCTAAACTTCCAACCAAGCGTCTCATTCATGCCTAAGCACCTTGGATCTCAACAAAACTTTCCATACAAGTTCCATTCAACCAAATGAACCTATCCAAAGTTCCAGAACACCAATTGGATCCAAAGTCAACTTTCGCTCAAACCTATAAACTCCTAATTCTTCAAATTGGTAACTTTTGACAACTAGAATCAAAATTCGTGCTGAATTTTACTCTATCTTTATCTGTAAAAGACTTTGATGAGATGGTTTCAATAGCTAGCCCAAATATCGAGCTCAGAACATGATAAACCCTTAGGTTTTTAATATAGTACCCCTCGAGGTTTTCGTTAATCTTCGAGTTGAGCTTAAATGCGAACCCCGAACATCATGATCCCCGAGCTCGAGTTGGGTGAGAGAAATATCTCAAAATGAAGTTAATCCTTAGATCTTTTTATAGTCCCCGAGTGAGAATTTGCTCAAACTCGGATAGCCCTTGGGCTTTGCAGTCGAGCAGGTATGTACTCGAACTTGTAATAAGGATTGCCCTTAGGCCTTATAGATAGTCCCCGAGTGAGAATTTGCTCGAACTTGGATAGCCCTTGGGCTTAGCAGTTGAGTGAGTGTCTGCTCGAACTCGGCCCTTAGGCTTTATAGATAGTCCGCGAGTGAGAATTTGCTCGAACTCGGGTAGCCCTTGGGCTTAGTAGTCGAGTGAGTGTTTGCTCGAACTCGACTCGTAGGTTACCCTTTATGATTTTTGACAAATTAATTCTCGATGCGTTGGTCCTGATGCCAATATCATGACATAAGCGGTTGATGTGACTGAAAAGTTACTTTTTGTATGATTCCCAAAATCATTAATTGGGGGCGGCTGACGGTCGGCCTTTTGGCTTCCCTAGCACGCTTAAGTGATCTCTATAACTAGGCTAATTCCACAACCTTACAAACTTTCATTCTCATATTGTTCACAAAGTCTCATTAGCCTTTTTCCATTTCCTTGAATTCTCCCTTCTATTTACTTTCAACACTTCTTCATTTTCTTGGGTCTTCCGCATTTGTGATGGCTAACACCTCTAAACCGGTTTCTCAAAAAGAAAAAGCTTCTCCATCTTCCCGATTAACCAAGAGTAAACCGGTAGTACCCCCTCGTATTGAAGAGTGCATCCCTCTGCCATGTGAAATAACATTCGAATTCAAAATCGATAAACCTGCATCAACACCAGGCCAATGCGAGCCCATGTCTCGATATGTTTTCTTGGTGGCCGAGGCCGAGCTCGGGCAAGTAAAGGAGGACTGCAAGTGGGATAATAAAGAAATAGTGATCCCTTCCTCCGAGGAGGACATCACTACATATAAAGCTGGGTACTTGAGCGTATATACCTACCCATTTACGTTGGGTCCTGCAATCCCGGCTCAGGGTCCCACATATCCGGTGATTCTTGACTTTTGCAATGATACCGAGTGATGCTTGGCCAGATCTACCCCTCCTTTTGGCAAATCGTTTACTTGATCATGTTCTATTCAAACTAAGTCGAGGGGATGGCTTCTAGCCTCGATCATCTGATCAAACTGTACAGTCCCCGACTTTATCGTGGGGGTTTGATAAAGTTACAATGCCGGTCCTCAAAGTCTCTCTTCTCTAGCATTGATGAGGACAAAGACCGTGGATGGATGAGCCGGTTCGTCCGAGTCAGGACCTCCGATCTGATTCCTGCTGATTGGATGTCGTTCCCAAGGAGTGGAACACGAACCGTAAGTACATAGCGAGTTTACGTCCTGCTCTTTTTTCTTTTTCTCGGCTTCATCCTTTTTCTCGGACTAACCCCTTTCCAGTGGCGCAGCCACTGCTTGGTTTCTTGGTGGGGTCCCGGACCTCGAAAGCTGGGTTTAAAATTTGGCTTCCGCTTCCTCATACTCAGAGCGTTGTTAGCGAGATTTGGCCAAAGGTCGATGGGAGGCCAAAATTCATGGTGAGCTACCTTGTTTGTTTCCTTGCACTTCCCTTTATAGTTTATTTATTTCGATTTTTTATAGGTCATAGAGACGTCGTTGCCATGCAGCCGCCTTCGGATGATGACGAAGAAGTTCTAAAGTCTTCTAAGGAAAGAAAGAGAAAAAGAGAGTTGTCCGCAAATACCCGAAGCCTAAGAAAAGCGTGGCTCGAAGGTCCAAGGTTGATACGTCGACCCTATCTCCGAAAACGGTCCAACGCTTTCGAGACCAGGAGGAAGAAGAAGATGACGACTGCCTGTTAGTAGCCTGTGAAAGAAGAAATGTTGGTGCTTCGAAGTCCGTCGAGCCGGTGAAGGTCGATGCGGTGCCTTCCAGAATCGAAGAGATCTCCGAGGGGAGTTCAAATAAAGCCCACGAGCTATCATGCAGAAAAAAGGCACCTCGCCTAGGAGGCCATCTGGAGGGTAAGGTCGAACAACGCAGTCTCGAGCCTCTTCAAAATAAAGAGAACGCCCAAGCGTATCATTTGGGGTAATCAATGTAGATGACTCAACTCTTGGTCCCGAGTTCTTCGATGGGCAGATCCGGGATGCTCAGAATCTGAGGTATTCTGAAGTGGAAGCAAGCCATAAAGGACATGACATCTTTCGAGAATCCCTTGCAGGGCTTGAAAATGGCCCCGATCCAGACGCTTCTTTCATTTTTGATGAGGCTCGTAGACTCTTCAAACAAGTAAGTTTCCTGTTCGTTATGCCTGTGCCTGCGCTTTTGCTGTTTCTGAATCCATTTTTCCTCCTTTTTAATGAAGGCCGTGGTGCTCCACAAAAAGGCATTTTCCAAGTCTCGAACCGATCTTGCTCGATGTGAGGTTGAGCTCAAAAAGGTCTCGAAGGAGGGGGGACGACCTTAAAGCCCTCTATGCTAAGAAAGAGGCGGAGATCAGCGATCTTCTGGTTGAATTGGCACAGGCTCACCAAGGGCAGGTCGAGTATGTTGAGAAGGTAATATAACCTTTGCGGACCTATTATGAACTTGCTTGTCTTGATGTCTAATACCTTTAATTTTGCAGTTTTATATGAAGCCCGACCTGGTGGCGCAGCTTCAGGAGGAGCTAAAAATAAAAGAAGTCGAGACCTTGGGGTGGAGGCAGAGCATGGATGATCTTGTCTCCGAGAAAGAACTCTTCTAGAAAAGCTGACTTCCCTCGAACGTCAGTTTCAAAGTGTGAGGGGGGAGAGCCTAGCTCGAGGCCGTGACATCGAGGAGCTTAAAGCTAAATCCGCTGGTGAACTGACTAAGGCCAGGTCTGATGCTGAGGCAATTATGTCTTCGTATCGAGTCGATGCTGAAACAGCTAATGTTCGGGCAAAGGAGATCTCTTCTGCAGCAAAAGTTAAGTTATCGAGGGCACTTGATCATGCTAGGCGTCAATCTTAGAGGACTACCCTCGAGGAGGTACACGTCCACGGCTTCGATCTCTCCGCCGATATTGAAAGGGCGAAGATTTTGGAAGAAGAGGTTGTCGCTCTGCTTTCCAATGAGGACGATTTAGCCAGTGGCTCCGAGAGTTGAGAAGATGAGGGCGAAGTCTCTAGGGATGAGGCTTTCGAAGATGTGGCTCCTGAGGATGCAACTACCGAAGATGTAACTCCGGAGTAGTTTTAGTTTTCCTTATTTTGTTTTTGCACAAGTATCCTTATGAGAACATCCCCTGTAATCATCTTTTGGAAATATAATAGGAACTCTTTATCTCATTTTTGACTTGCGCTGGATTTCATATCGTTTTGATTTATGGAATACTTCTTTTGCATAACTTGAATGATTGGCCCTGGAATTGGCTTGGGCTCGGGATATGGTAAACCCTTAGATCCTTATTGATAGAAATATTCATCCTTGAGCTAAGTTTAAATCGATCTGACTAAAGCTCGGGATATCGCGACTCTTGAGTCCGGGTCGAGTGAGAACGGAGTCCCGTATAATACGTTTTTTGCCCTTAAGCCTTTCGAAGCTGGCCCTTAGGCTCTTATATATCGGCCCTTAGGCTCTTTAAGTTGGCCCTTGGGCTCTTATATATCGTCCCTTAGGCTCTTTAAGTTGGCCCTTGGGCTCTTATATATCGGCCCTTAGGCTCTTTAAGTTGGGCCGATTCGGCCTCATAGAATGGCTATATAAATTTTCCCTCATTTCGGCTTTAAAAACTTAGTGAAAGTTTAATTATGCCTTAGCATGTATTTTTTGTACCCGTAGGTTTTTTCGAAGTTCCGACATGTCGAAACCTTATTAGTGATCTGTTTATGTAACCATAACATCTTGAGGTATCTCCGAAGGCCGATGTTATCGAAGCCCTTGGATATTTCGAGGGCCGAATTTATCGAGGCCTTCAGATTTTTCGGGGGCTAAATTTATCGAAGCCCTTCATATTTTTCTGTTGCCGAGGGTAGCCTGATTTAACCGGTTTTTCAATGTTTGAAGGCCTTTAATTTATAGCGGAATCAGATGTCTCTGAGTCGCATAACTTTGGCCGTAGCCTTCATATGATCGTAGTCTTTAGTATGACCGTAGACTTTGGGAATATCCCTTGGGTTTGTTTCCCCATAACTTCCCGAACTTGTTCGATACGCTAGTCCCCGAGCACATTGTCCTTGGCCTTTGTTTAGAGGGGGTGCCTCTTTGAGGTCTTATAAGTCCGAATTTTTGATGACTCGGATGTACTGACTATCGATGACAGTCCCCGGGTATTCGGGGTGTTTTCATGCTTTGGCTCTTGAGCCATTTCCCGTAGGATTATGAGTGTATAGTTCGTGTAATAGTAGACTTCTTTGAGACACAAAGTGTTTTTGATATTAACAGAATTGGTACATGTGTACATGCTTTGCTTCGGGGCTTGACTACTATATGGACACGGTTCATCTGACCGTTTCGCCCATTACAAAGTTTTCCTATCGAGGTTCTCTTAGGCATGAAGCATTTTTCTTGAAAATATGACCTCCGAGGGTGATGCCCCACAGTATTCGAGGTTGATTAAAAAGAAACCTTGGATACTGTTGAGTTTTCCTTAGGCAGCACATAGTTGTTGCCTCGTTAAAAACCTTGCCGGTAATGTAAGGCCCCGTGAAAAATGTGTGCTCAAAACCCAGTTGCTCGTAGGGTCAGGGTCCGGATATGTGTTCGCCGCGGCTCGGACCCATTATACTGATCTAAGTGTTTAAAAATCAAAGAACCAAGTTTTTCCAGAAAAGTGCTATTTTGCGGTCCATGATGCGGTCGCAAATCAAGTATGCGAACCGCATTTTCGCCGCATTATGAGTCAGTGGTTTGGTTAACATTAAGGTCAAAATGCGGTCCATTATGCGACCGCATAACTGATATGCGGACCGCATTTCCACCGCAAAGTGAGTCAGCGTGTCAGTCAAATTTGAGGTCAAAATGCGGTGCACTATGCGACCGCAAACCGTGTATGCAGACCGCATTTCTGCCGCATACCCAAACAGTGGAATCAGGTTTTTGGAACACTTTTTGCGGTCCATTCTGCGGATCGCATTTCGGATCTGCGATCGCAAAGTGCGACCGCAGACCTGACTCGAACTCCTAATTTTCTAAATTTTAAACCCAACCCCCTTTTTAATAAAACACCCCAACCCCCTCATTTTTAACAAGTTTCTGAACAAAATAAGAGAGAGGAAGAGAGGGTTCTTGAGAGAGAAAGTCACCTTCTTCAAATTTGACTCTACCAAACTATCCGGGCCGGGAAATTTCAAAGCGATTATCTTCATCCCCATTCTTGCAGGTAAAATCCCTAACCCATTTTCATAAGTTTTCAGGTTTAATTAAGGGGGGGAAGTCTCATGCATTGATTCTTGATAATAGGGGTTGAAACATACATGCATGCCTTTTAAAACCTAAAATCTAGTAAGAGGAATTGGGTAGGAGTAAAGAATTATACAAAGGAGGGTTGACAATCTAAATGTGTTCGGGTTGTGATTGTGAACTTTGATTCTAAGAAATATGTGTTAATTTGTGCACTAGATTGACGTTTCTAGACTTTTTGGTGAAGTTGAAAGTAGAAATTAAAAGGGAATTCGGCTCCAGGTATGTATGGCTAACTTTGACCTTTGTAAAATCACCTTGCTTGGTGTTTGAGTGCTTGGTATGTGATTTCTACGTGGATTGTCTGTGAAATTCTTGTGATTGGTACGGTTGAGTGTTTGTGGTTATGTCTTTCGATGAGATGGTGTAAGTAATTGGCAATGAACCAGGTATGTAATTGTGAATCTGCTATGTGGTAAGAATTGTGAAACAAATGATGGAAGGAAATAGTAATTGATGCAATCGGAACAGCTAAGGTAATAACATGTATGGCTTGTCGTGGAAAATTATCGTTGTACAATAAATGCATATGAGTTGTTGAGCATGATGGAAATGGTATTGATGGTTACGGAGATTCCTTGTGAATTGTTGTTGTTATTCCTTGAGAATTGTTGTTGTTGTTCTTTGTGAATTGTTGTTGTCGTTGTGTTGTTGGTGAAAGGTGATTGTCCGGTGGAATCGGGTTGCGCGCCGCAACACAAAATGATAAATTGTGGGTTGGGGTGATAAGGGTGGCCGAGGTAATGAGGGTGGCCGAGGTAATAAGGGTGGAAAGTGATCGGAATCACTACTGAAATGAAAATATGAGAAAGTTGTGAAATCATTTATGTGAATAACGTTGAAGGGAAATGGAGAGATTGTAAATTTGTTTGGATTGATTGTTTCCTTTCATATGTATTTGATTGTTGATTCCATTACTACGTGTTACTTGTGTATGGTTTGAGTTTGCTTAGGGCAAAGTTTGTTCATACATACCAGTACAATTCAAATGTACTGACGTCCCTTTGCCGGGGGCGCTACATTCGTGTTATGATTGTAGGTGGATCAGTAGCAGGTACTCCAGTCCACCGACCGTAGCTCCTCTTCATCTTCCGTCAGCTGTATTGGTGAGCCCCTTTCCTTCGGGGCCCTGCATGGCTCATGCCGCTGTTTACTCCGGAGTCTTATTTTGGTTTTTGTGTAAGGTATAGCCAGAGCCTTGTTCCCGGCAGGTACTGTATTATCCTGTGTATCTTAGAGGCTCCGTAGACAGTAAATGTGGGTTACGAACTTATGTAACATGTATTTTGGTATGTTGGGCAATGTAAGTTGTAAACTGCGCTAAGTAACCATGTTGTTATTGTATATTTCGTGAAAAGGTATTTTTACTATAATGGCTATTTCTTTTGATTAATGAGTAATGAAAATATGGGGTATCACGTGGGTTAGGAAAGGCATCCAGGTCCGCTTGACTGGGGCTACCCGGTCGAGCGGCGGTCATGTCCCTCGATTTTGGGGCGTGACAGGTAAAACCCATTTGGGACAAAACCCGAGCCAAGGGAAAAAGAGTGCAGCGTATGCTTTAAAACCTAAGGCCTTCGTGTAAAAAGAGGTGTCTTTGAGATCCTGCGCCTTTGAGAGCTCCCATTATGCCGGGCCTGTAAAATCCTTTACCAACGACTTCAAGGCTCAATACGGTCCTATCTTGCTATCCGCGATCGTAATATCTTTGAAAGCCTCGACCTGGTTGGAGATGATTCTGATGCCCCGATCTGACACCATGAAGCCTAGAAACTTGCCCGTGCTAACCCCGAAGGCACATTTCTCTGGGTTGAGCTTTGTGTTGCATCGCCACGAAACGTTGACTGTTTCCTGCAAATGAATTAAAGTGGTCCTCTGCGCACATGGACTTGACCGGTCATATCATCAATATAAGCTTTTATTATTTAACCTGTTTATTCTTCGAGCGGAATCGCTGCCATATTTATACGGGACAAAGCAATGCGATTCGTATTACCATTAAGAAACTAAATGAGTTTTTTCCTGAGTGTCGGGATTAATCTCGTTCCCAGGTGTACCTTTCTCTCGAGAGGTTGACTTGGTAGCATCGGGCTTCTCAGGAACAACGAAGGATCGAGGATCTGGGGAGTTCCCTTATTCACCTTCGGTTACCTGTTATTCTGCTTCCGTCGAGGCTTGGAGCTGTGATACTACTTAGCCACCTGCTTACCTTTAGAGCTCGACTTTCCCGAGGCCAAGGGTTCTGGCATCGGCACCACTTCCTCGATTGCAAACATCTCTTTTGCAGCATGTTGTTCCCCCTGGATTGTTTCACTCCTTCCTCTGTCGGGAATTTCATCATCTGGTGGAGTGTCGAAGGCACTGCCCTCATGTTGTGTATCCATGGTCTCCCGAGGAGTGCGTTATACCTCATGTCACCTTCGATGACATGGAACCTGGTGTCTTGTATGGTCCCGGCTACGTTTACTGGCTAGATAATTTCTCCCTTCGTTGTTTCACTTGCCATGTTGAAGCCATTCAACAACCGAGATGCAGGTATAATCTGATCTTGCAGGCCGAGTTGTTTCATGACCCTCGATCTGACTATGTTCGCCGAGCTACCTGGATCCACTAAAACACGTTTACCTGAATTTTATTTAAAAGGATAGAGATTACCAGAGCATCATTGTGAAGCTGGGGTACGTCCTCTACTTCCTCGTCACAGAACGATAGAGCGTCCTCGGGTGCATAGTTCTGAGTCCATTTTTCCTTTGTGATGGACACTTTGGTACGTTTGAATATAGGTCCCTGTGGGACATCGACTCCACTGATGATCATGTGAATGACATGTTGAGGTTCTTCGGGTTTTCATTCTTCCTGTTTGTATCTCTTTCTCGAAAATAATTCTTGGACCAGTCGCTGAGAAATTCGCGAAGATGCCCCTCGTTGAACAATCGGGCTACCTCCTCTCTGAGTTGCCTGCAATCCTCAGTCTTATGCCCGTGAGTACCATGATACTTACACGTTAAGTTGGGGTTTCTCTGAGAAGAATCCGTCTGTATAGGCTTGGGCCATCTAGTATCTTTAATTTTGCCAAAGGCTGAGACGATACTTGAGGCGTCGATACTGAAGTTGTATTCTGATAATCTGGGTGCCTCCACTGGTCCCGAGCGCTTGTTGGACCCGGTTTTGCCCATGAGTCCCCGGGAGATTCGGCCTCGATCTACTCTTCATTCATTCCGAGGTGCATTACGCCTTGAAATGTTCCTTCTATCTTTGAAGTACGGTTGATATCTTTCCCTGTTGAATCTTGCCCCGGTCTATGTCCCTCGGGGGCTTGGCTGCGAATCTGTTCGGGTGAACTGAGCCCGGGGGGGCTCCCAACTAGTCGTCCTCGACCCTAATTTTTGACTGATACTGATTGTGCATATCAGACCATGTCACAGCTGGATATTCGATCAAGTCATGCTTTAGCTGTCGAGATGCTATCGAGCTTTTTTCATTCAAACCTTGCATAAAGGCCTGAACTAGCCAGTCATCGGAGACTGGTGGTAATTCCATCCTTTCCATCTAAAATCGGGACACGAACTCCCTTAGCATCTCGTCATCCCTTTATTTTATTTTGAAGACGTCCGATTTTCTTGTGGCTCCCTTTATGGCCCCGGCGTGTGCTTTCACGAAGGTGTCCGCCAACATAGCAAATGAATCAATAGAGTTGGGAGCTAAGTTGTGATACCAGATCATAGCTCCTTTTGATAATGTTTTCCCAAACTTTTTTAGCAATACTGACTCGATTTCATCATCATTCAAGTCATTTCCTTTGATTCCACAAGTGTATGAAGTAATATGTTCATTAGGGTCAGTTGTTCCATTATATTTCGGTATATCCGGCATGCGAAACTTCTTGGGAATGGGCATTGGAGCCGCACTTGGGGGGAAAGATTTTTGTATGAACTTTTTTGAATCCAGTCCTTTCAAAATCGGAGGTGTTCCTGGTATCTGGTCGACTCTTGAATTGTATGTCTCCACCTTTTTGTCATTTTCTTCAATTTTCTTTTCTCCGGACTCGATTCTTTTGGTCAGTTCTTCAAGCATTTTCATAATAGCGGGATCAGTCCCTGAGCCATTTTCACGGGCCTTTCAGGCGCAGGTTCCGTACGCCGGGCGTCCACTGGTTCGGCGGTGTTTGGAGTTCTGTTTTGACTCTGAAGTTATGCAATGGCGACTTGCTAAGCTTGCAGCATCTCGAATATCACTTGGAGGCTGACTCCTCCTTCTTCCATTCCTCGCGTTTCTTGGCCTCCGGCTCGGGCTTCCCTGTGCATTCCTCATGGGGTCTGTGCCTCCGTCCGTGTTTAGAGCGTTATGTGAACTAATATCAACAGGCTCCAAATTTGGCATTCCCTTGGGGTTTATGGGTGGTACACCGACCCCTATACCGTTGTTTTCTCCGAGTCCCTCACTGTCATGAGCTGGTGCGTTTTGTGTGCTAGACATATTTTGGCCTGAAATCAAAAAATCTTTGACAAGAAAAAGTGTGAAGAATAACGTGTGTTATCAGAAACTAGCACTAAAATAATCACTATTATCTTTAGCCCACGGTGGGCGCCAAACTGTTTACCTCAAAAAATGTGAGTAACAATTAAAGATAATTTGTGGTTTTAAAGATATGTGATATATTCTAATACTAGCGAATAAACAAGTAATATTAAGCTTAAGTAAGAAGAAATGATGAACCAAATCAGTGTTGTTGGAGCAATGAGGGCCTCGAGCTTGGTTATCCCAGGGACCTCGAGGTCAGCTAAGAACAATAAAGTATGAATAATAAAGTAAAGACAATAAAGCTGAAGAACAATTGTTGAGCACGTTAAACAAGAAAAGCAGAATAGAATGTTCTATTGCAGTGAATAATGTGAGATGATGCTTACAAAATGATTGGGGTCCCCTTTATATAGGGGGAGAAAACCCCAACATAGTACATTCCTAATTGTAGTATGAAATTCTATTGGTACAGGTGTATAACAACCTAGTACGGACCTGTACCATTTTGTACAAATCGTATCCTTTAATTTATGCCCTGGTCCACATGTCCTTGAGAAATTCCCACTCTTTCTTGATTGACTTCGAGATTGTGCTGCCCTCGATGTAGGTCACACTACAACACTATGCATTTACAGCTACAAAATATATTGTAGCTAAATATGAAAAATTTTGTGGCTAAACACTTTAGCCACAATATTTTTTTCCGTAGCATTCGTAGCAAGAAGTAGCGTAACTAAAAGTTAGCTACAGACTTTACATGGTTCGTGGCTAAGGACTAATATTTTTTGTATTGTTGCAATATTAACAGAACTTTTTTTGTCACAAAATATATACTTATAGCAAAAACTCTTATTCTTTTGCCACAACAAATAAACTTTGTAGCAATCTTTATGTTGTAGCCACAAGGTGTTTTATCGTGGCAAAAGAATTAATTTGTTTGCTACGAAAATTCATATGTTGTGGCTATTTATATACCTCAGTCTCGTGGTAATTGTTCTTTTATTTAGCTACGATTTCATAAATTTATAGCTACAATCGAAGTATTTGTCACAAACATTTTGGTATGTAGCTAAGAATTCATTCTTCTTGCCATAAAATATATAGAATTCAAGCTATAGTTTAATCATTTGCTACGGTAAGTGAAAAAATAACTATCAACTACATATATGTGTAGCCTCGAATTCTAAATTTTTATTGCTATAATCGAAGAATTTGCCACAAAATAATTGGTCACAAGAATTTTCATCATGCAGCTAAAATTTTAATATTTTAGATTCCAAAACATATACATAAGAATTGTTACAATGTAGCTAAGAATTAAAAAAAATTACACTCCACAATAAGTTTCAAGTTACTTATAATTGTAAATTTCAAAATATGCACGATACGTAATTCTTCTACAACACCATTTTGCTTGAGACACAAAGTAGCACCGTCTTCTCCTTCCTCGCTTCCCGACGTAGCACCGCCTTAACTGCACTTTAGCTTTAGTCTTAATTTGTCATTGCTGCTCTAACTTCACAAATCTGCATGTTAATGATAAAGTATTTTAACACCCCAAAGCAAAAAATAACCGATCACATATGCAAAAGAGGTAGTCACTATATTGCTTCAAAAATTAATTAATGAAGCAAAATACATATTGATTGCAAGGATTAAGAACATCAGTACTGCAATTTAATCTTAACCGAGTCTCATTGGTGCTTTCTAAGTTACAAATCACTTTGTAATTGGAGGCGGATCATATTGTCTGGCACTAGACTAAAATTCCAAGTGATATGGATTAATTCTTTTTGGCCAAAGGAGGTATTTTAGCCGGAGAAGGCAACATTTGACAATTGTATGAGTTCACTAAATACTTAACAGGTACAATTGAGTTTAAACTTCAATACAAAGATGCAAGTTCGATTAGTAAAAATATAAATTGAATATCAATAAGACAAGAAATATTTCTTGATAATTCTTTTACAAGAATTTTTAACATATAATAAAAGAGAAAAGTACAAAGCAACAAAAAAATTAAAAAAACCTGTAGACTTCGTAAACTTCTTTCTTGATCCCAATTTTGTAATGTTGCTTTGCTGTTACAGTTCACGACTATGGCTCCTCCCAAAATTACCTCTTCAAAATCTTCAAACTTTCACTCACTATATATAAAAATAAGGCAGAATATTAAATTGCTGAATAATTCGCAAAACTAAACCCAAAAAATTCATGTCAAGTAGGTATGAGAAAATTCACAAACCGTAAAATATAGAGATACGAGCTTACCTCTATGGGTTCTCTCTCAATCTTCTTTTCTGTCGTTCTCACATTTTTTAGTTTATTCATAGTTGAAGAAAGAATTGGAAAAGTGGGGAAGGGGACGTAGGGGTAGGATTGGCGGTTGAAGAGTTTAGAACGTAGTTTAGGTTTTGGTGATTTGCTTTTGGCCAATTGCAATTGTCCCTTGTCATTTATATAATATAATTAGTGAATTGACTCGCTCTTCGCGCGATTATAAAATATATGTGTGAACTTTTTTTATAAATTAAGAGACATAATTTTATGTTACATGCATATAAAATTTAGTTTATTATATTGATGGAATATTAGTGCTTAGATGAACGGAACTTTTTATTATTAAAGATCCTTTAAAGAAACAAAAAGAAAAATAATTTGAAGGGAGTATACATGTGTCTGTGTTCTTTTTTGTGGTTTAATATATGATGACAATATTTATTAGATGTATGTATATTCGTATTTGATTATTTTTCTTTAATCAGATAGTAATATCTTTGTTTGTCTGGAAACTTTTTTCTATTCAAATCAAATGAAAAATACATGAAATGAGAAGCAAAGGGAATTTAAATCTCACGCCTCTTGAGATTGAGACAGATTTCGCGGAGGTAATTAGAATTCTTGAACATGGTTATCCCATTCCTGACACATTAATTCACGATTGCAGGTCTTTAATGCTCCGGTTGCATGAGGTGGTAATCAAGCATAACTTCCGAGAAGGCGATAAAGCAACTCACCTTTTGGCAAAAAAAAGCTTCTAGTCCGTCCAACATCAACAAAACAACTCACTTTACAGTTCCCCCTCCATTAGTAGAATCTATAGTTCGTTCTGATAGAGAAGGAACCTATATGTGAGAACAATTTCGGATAGTATATGTACCAAGTTGGATGAACTTGGTTATCAAACTTAGAAGGCATTTCTATGGTTTTGTTATTTCTCTGACATCTTTAAGTATTTATATAAATATTTCTTATTCTGTCAAAAAAAAAAAAGGACTAAGGGGAAAAAGAAAATAATGCAATTTTTTTTTGGTAGTTAATACGTAGTAATTTATTACGAAAGTGACAAATATGTAGAATTCAACAAAAAGATACTGAAGTTTGGACATCAAACACCAAACCATATCTACTTAGAGAAAGCTAACAAAACATAATGACGAGGATAAAAATCGAGCTTGTCTAACTCCATTGCCGATTTAGTCTATAGTGTCCCTTTACAGAATACTTCTTGTATCACCAATCTTAATTATAACCACTTTAATCTCAAGTCTTCTATGCAAGTTCCTAAAACTCTTTCTTGCTATAAATAGCAGATGCTATCTGCTAAAGTTATTGTATACATCTTTGCAACATGCTACTTACTATTCATTTTATACATCTTTGCAACATGTAACTTTACTATTGGTTTAGATTCCAATTGTTTCAGCATACAACTTATAACATCAAAAAATTTTGCTTCGCTTAAAATACTACATCTTCTATCAACTTCAACTCAAATAGTCATCCATACGCCTATTAAAAAATTCAACTTTAGTCTTATAGCCGTCTTAGATATATGTACATATTTGAGTCAAAAAAGAACACTGTCATTCTAGAAAACATTAAAGAGATTGCACCAGTTGTTGCAGATGTGAACTGCTGATGTACTAAGAGAGAACAATCTCACTATTATTAATAGTAAATTATAATTTAGGTCTATGAATTGATAATTCAGCAAGTACATAAAAAATGAGTTCAAAAGGTAAATATTTATACTTCAGTTGAAATTGATAATGGCCAATATCGCTCTAAATCTTGAGTATTCATTATCAGTTGATGATCTCATGTGACAAATGTGCGCTGCTATCCGGCAAGTCTTCCCCGCAAAAGCTTAATGAAAAAATCCCTAATAATTAAGCAAAATGGTATTATAATATTTTATTAATAGTATTACACCAAACTGCTTTGAAAGCAATAAGAGCATCTTCTTTACTTAATTTTTCACTTTTAAAAAAAGATGGCTAAAGAAAACGACAAAGAAATGAAAAAGCAACAGTATTGATTTATTGTATTTTCTACACAGTAAATTTATATTCATAAATTACAAAACTGAAGCTTAATCTGCATCATCGCAAGGGAGGAGTGATGCACTTATACCATGTCAAATTTACCTGATTTACCAACACAACCACAACCTCTTCATTTATCCCTCTGGTTCCTCAACCTCACAGCCCTCTCCTCTGCTCCACCACTCACTTCTTCATCCTTCTCCGTAAACTCAAAAATCAAAAGCTGATTTAATGTGGATGGAGGGTGTGTGTTTGAAATGCAGTGCTAGTGTGCTACTGTAATTATGGGCTTGGTTTTTGTCAATATTCGTTACAGATGTTGAAGTTATGGGATTTAATGGAATAAAGAACGTGGGTATAAGTCATTGATAAAGAAGGGAACGTGGATGTAAAACAAAATAAATGTTAAAATAATAAAGAATGGCATAAATTAGGTGTATTTAATTTTTTGCAGATTTTCTAGATGTAAAGAGAATAGAAAACGTTTTAGAAAAAGAGATAGAATAGTATATTAATGATGAAAGAAATAAATAAGGCATGCTTAATTCTTAGCAAATTTTAAATGCAAAAATAAAGAAAAATATGTAAAATCTAAGAAAAAAGATAAATGTGATCCTTGGCCAAAGAAACATGCCACATCATCATTCATTTTCCCAGCTTTATTATATATATAGATTTTGCTTTCTTTTATTTCTTAGTTAATACTACATCTTAATTCAGTAGATGCAAAGAAATATAAGTGCTAACAATTATAAGTAAAAATACTACTACGAAAAGAATAAATATATAATTTATGTTAAGTAACATTGAAAAATAAACTATTTGCATAAAATAAAGATATTCTAAATTAAATTTTCTTTAAAGTTTCTTTCATCCTATANCGAACTATGGCTCCTCTTCAAAATCTTCAAACTTTCACTCACTATATATCAAAAATAAGGCAGAATATTAAATTGCAGAATAATTCGCAAAACTAAATCCAAAAAATTCATGTCAAGTAGGTATGAGAAAATTCACAAACCGTAAAATAGAGATACGAGCTTACCTCTATGAGGTTCTCTCTCACTCTTCTTCTATGTCGTTCTCGCATATTTTAGTTTATCCATAGTTGAAGTAAGAATTGAAAAAGTGGGGAAGGGGACGTAGGGGTAGGATTGGCGGCTGAAGAGTTTAGAACGTAGTTTAGGTTTTGATGATTTACTTTTGGCCAATTGCAATTGTCCTTTGTCATTTATATAATATAATTTTGCTTTCTTTTATTAATTAGTTAATACTACATCTTAATTCAGTAGATGCAAAAATATATAAGTGCTAACAATTATAAGTAAAAATACTACTACGAAAAGAATAAATATATAATTTATGTTAAGTAACATTGAAAAATAAACTATTTGCATAAAATAAAGATATTCTAAATTAAATTTTCTTTAAAGTTTCTTTCATCCTATATGATATTGTTAGTAGTTTGTTATATACTCCTATTTTTATTATATTAGATTCGTATTTTAGTGTTTAATTAGATTTATAAAAAAAATTATAATTATTCAGATTGAATATAATTAGTGAGCAATGTAAATAATTACAAGCACAAAGTTACTGTATAATTACATATTTATTTAAATTATATTGGAAAATCACAAGTACTACTTTGTTTGATATGAATTATTATATACGAATTAATTTTTTATACACTCATTTATCAAGCAATATTAAATTCCAAAATTTTGAAATAAAACATAATATATTAAAGTTATTTAAGTTTATAAAATATCGGATAATAGTCATAAGAAAGACAATATCCTCTTTATATATACGAATTATACTAAATTCTTAATTCTTTGATTCAGTAATATAAATAATTTATTGTACAATATAGTTACTACAAGATTATAGTTGTTTAATTTTGAAATAATTAGTCATGCACATAATTGTGGGATATAATTCCATTTTTTTAATTATAATTGAAACTTATACGGTCAGACATCTTTATAACAACATCCTTATACATCAACCACTCACTATAAAAATTAAGTTTTTCTCATAACCGATTTTTATATATATGTTATAATATGTATCCTCTATAACGATGTTTCACTATAGCAGCAAAAAAAAATATCGGAATAAAAGAGGCCATTATAGGGAGGTTTGACTGTACGTAAGACTTATTTAATAAAAATTATAATATAATCAGTTTTTCTAGGGACTTGGATGTCAACCATAATAAACTCTTTATTCTTAGTGTAACTATATATAGTAAAATTAAATACTTATATCTCCTATATTATGAAAATCCTACGATTACACTTCCTCTGAGGTATATCCATAACTAATAGTATTTAAAATATACTTATTAAAAAAATTAAAATTTTAAATAAAAAGTTTTACGTATTATATTTACAAAATTTAACAGAGAAGCTAAATATTTTTGCTGAAATTTTTTTATTCATGCATTTAATTAAATATACATTGCTTAATAAGATATGCAAATTAGTGAAAACTTTCTTAAACTTTAAACATGTAAGTTATCTGTATCTTTAATTAATTATAAATACTTATTGCATATGAATAACTCAATATTATTTTAGTTTGTTTATTTCTTGAACCGCTTAAAAAATATCTTAAATTTGTTGTATGCTATTTTTTGTGTGTAGGATTTTCATTATATAAGATGCTTACATATTTTTAGAAAAATAAGAATAGTATCATTATAGTTAAAGACTTTTGAAAGATAAAACTGTTTTTCCAAATATATAACAATTCTAGTTATCTTATTAAGTATTTTGGGTTCATTTCCTGTTTAAGAGTTAAGAAAGATGAATATTTGTCACGACCCATTTCCACTATAGGTCATGAGGACGCCTGACACCATTGACAGGCAAGCCAATGCGGAAACATTACTAAATTCTTATGTTGCTTTTAATCAGAAATGAATGAAACAGGTACTTAATTTGGAATTAAGCCAGAAGAGCGAAATACCGTAAATAACATAATTATACAACCCAAAAATAAATGTCTACCAAAGTGTGTGCCAGAACCTGGTGTCACAAGTATGGGCATCTAGTAGAATATACAAAAGACATCTCTATCCTACTGTCTGAAATAGGGAAAGACAGCCAAAGTAAAGGAAGACTCCATCCGGTTGCTGAGCGGCATAGGAAGGAAGCAGATCACCGTGGAAGTCTCTGCCACAAGCTCAAGGGCGCGCACCGGACTGGTAACCAGATGTATCTGCCTCAGATCCTGTACAATTAAGTACAGAAGCGTAGTATGAGTACATAAACAATATGTACCCAGTGAGTATCCCGTCTAATCTCGAAGAAGTAGAGACGAGAGGTCGACTTGATACTCACTAGGGTCGAATAATATATCAAAGTATTATACTAACCAATGAAGAATCAACTAATAAGACATCGGCGTCGTTACAATATTTTATACAAAAATTATTTGTCCTTTTTATTCAACTGCATGAATAATGGTTTTCAACAAAAATGTTATTAATCTCTTTATAAAATTGTATAAAAATAAGTACATGAATAATGCTATAATTGTAATTTATTATTAATAGTTTTATTTTAATACATAGTTACCTCATAGAAGGTGTAAGTGTAAGATTTTTATAAATAGTGGAAGTAAGTTTGATTTTAAAATACAACAAATGTATCTAAAAATTGATTGATATTACAATGATTAAACCTAAAAATTAAATAAATAATAAAGTTAGCGATAGAGTTTTCATTTCAAGATCTTCTGCTATATGTTAGTACAAAAACTAGCAACAAATTTCATTTTTCGTCGCAAACCGGTCGCTATTTTACTATACTTTTTTCATTTTAGTTTTTATTCTGTTTAAATTCTATTTTAAGATTGAAGATGTTTTTCATTTTACTCTTTCTTATTTAGAAGTTAATTAATTCTTCAAGGTATATACATTGTTGCTTTTTCCAAATTTTTATATGAAATTATTTTATCATAACCCCATATTAATTCTAGCCAACTCTTGTCATGACTTAGATAGTCGAAGTAAAAGAATTCATCTACAAAATTTATTTGCAACTAATTATTATGGTTAAAAATATTATTACTGCAAATAACCTCAAATGTATGGCAATATATATATATAGTTATGGTCAATTATGAAGGTAATTGCCTATTATTCATTTTGTCACGACAAATAATTGGAACTATTAAGCTAACTATTTGTACGTTTTTGTAACTTGAAGCAAAAATATCAATTAATTACAAGATTGTGTTTTAACTGATTTAATGTGGCTAAAATCGTTGCAAAAACTTATGAATAGCTATAAAATTTCATCACAACTATAAATATGTGGTTATATCATTTATGACAAATAATTATAGTTATTAAGCTGACTATGCCACGATTTATTTGGAATTTGAAGCAAAATTGTTTGCTTCAGCTATAGCTTTAATTTAGAATAATTATTGTGCTAAAAATTTACTTTGCTACAAGTAAGTTCCC
>NW_017670724.1:105450-147488 GCF_001879085.1 Nicotiana attenuata | reverse complement strand
CAACAGTTATAACAAGCCTAAAAAGTCTCTACTCTCCATTAATAATTTCCCGTTAACCACTTCACTTGTCGTTATGTTTATCAATTTATATCGGGCCATGAAAGGCAATATCAACATTTTAAAAAATCTCAGGCAAAGCAGATATAAGCATGCGCGCAAAAAATGCCTAAGGCGACGGGCCCCGATCCAACAGAAACTAAACTGTTGCACTTGCCGAGTGGTCGACGGCGCGACCATATAGATGCATCTATTCATACCGAGGCCATCAGCCCGAATACCACTAAATAACAAGCAATATCAGGTATTCACACGAAGGCCACGTCAATAATCAATAATGGCCATGCAAGATTCAAACAAGTATACCAGTTCTATTCTCATTCCTTTCCAATTCATAGGCATATTTCCTAGGTGATCATATCAATCAAGAATAATATAGAGTATTTCTATAAATAAAGCATGGTGTGGTCCTAAACTACCATGACCGTATTTTAGCAATACTGTAGCTACGCCACGAACTTCTCAAATGTCACCAGCGCGTAGCGTAGCCCCCGCATTAGCAACAATTACTCAATTATTATATCCTATGGGGACAATTCCCTCTTACAGTAGAAAGGAAGACTCACCTCGCCTCCAAAGGTACTTCCAATATTCAAGAACAAGCCCCAAGTCCTCAATTCGGAGTCCGAACGATCACAAAACTAGTTAAATGAAAGTAAGAACTTGTCAATATAGGCCTACAAGATCGTAATTCTAACTTTTAAGCGATTCCCAAACCTTTTTCACAAGTTTCGCTAAATCCAACCCCGGGCCCACGTTGCCCGGATTTCGAGATTTTCGAAGAAAGTTGTTCTCTATACCTAAGATCAATTATATATGAATTCTAGTTCATTTCATAGCAAATTTTTCGTGGTTAAATTCTTTAATGTGTTTACTTAAACCCTTAGGTCTAAGCTCTAGCAACCTTTGATTTCACCTAATTTTTAGTGTTTAATCAACTTAAATACATGTATTTTAAATAATAATGAAGCGAATTAACTTACCTTGAAGTGCTATGTTGAATCCTCTCTTTGAAAGCCCCCAAATCGCCCTATGTGTGGATAGAAATGAAATAAATGGCCATTTGAGTTCGAATTAAATGAATCACTGCCCAGCGATTTCCGCTTCTGCGGTCGGGGGACCGCTTCTGCGTCCCGCACCTGCGAAGGAGGACCGCATCTGCGGAAAACTGGGCGAAAATGGTTGGACCGCTTCTGCGGTCTGGGGTTCCGCTTCTGGGCTTTCGAGCCCACCCTGCGGTTTCTCCTGGCCTGGCATGGCCGCTTCTGCGATGGACTGACCGCATCTGATCTCTCTCTAGCCTGTGGACAAAAAACTATTGATTAGCTATGAAAGTTTATCATATCAAAAGATATGTGGCTATATTAATTTGTTATGACAAATAATCGTAGCTATTAAGCCAACTAGTGCCACAATATTTTATAACTTGAAGCAAATACATTTATTTAGCTGCAACAATTTGTTTCAAAAAGTTTATTGTGGCTAAAAATATACTATTGCTACAGTAACTTTTAACCCGTGGCAAAAACTTATAATTAGCTATGAAATTTTACTGTAGCAATAAGTTTGTAGCTGTTTAGGTAGTTATTGCCACGAAAATTAGTAATTATAGCAAAAATAATAAATTAGATTTGTAAATTTTGGTTTTGTGGCTAAGAAATTTTAAGAATTTATAGATAGTCACGAAGTTCGAATTTTTGTGGCCATTATTGAGTAATAGCTACGAAATTTATATTTGTAGCTTAGGTTTCGTAGCTACAGATACATTTTGTTGTAGTGTCATGCCAGGCCTTTGATCAGCTTTCTCGAGGTATATGTCCCTCAGCCGGGTCCGACCTCCATTTCGGATCGCCCGGACTCGGACCCATAGCTCAATTTAAGACTTCGAAATCGGGCTCCTTAATTTTGACCGTATACCATGGCTATACTTGGAAAGCATGGGTGGAGATTTCTTTCTGACAAAATGTTCTTCTCTATCGATTCTTCAAAGCTAAATATTTTTGTTCATGGACTTTCTTATCGACGTAATTAGGCCAAAATTCTAGCTACATTTGGAAGAACATTTTGCTTTGTAAGGAGCTATTGTAAAATGGTGTCAAGTGGGGAGTGGAGAATGGTAACAAAAATTAGTATTGGTAATGAGCCTTAGCTGCCTTTGGATATAATTTTTTTTCTCGAAAGTCATTTATCT
Source organism: Nicotiana attenuata (assembly GCF_001879085.1). Classification (NCBI taxonomy): domain Eukaryota; kingdom Viridiplantae; phylum Streptophyta; class Magnoliopsida; order Solanales; family Solanaceae; genus Nicotiana; species Nicotiana attenuata. The sequence continues at coordinate 145,240 of NW_017670724.1, read as the reverse complement.
ATTTAAGCTCAAGGTATGTGGGTCACTGTTTTGTGAAGATGGTAGAAGGTGGGATGAAGAAAACGTTTTATCTATTTTTAATGAAGAAAGAGAAAAGCAAAAATGATATGTATTTCAGTTAATGTAAGAGGAGAGGTTGATAGCTTAATTTGGCATTTCAAAGAAAGGGTCTTATATGGTTGGTTAAATCAGGTTATTATCTTTGCTACTAACTATCTCTGGCTTCGGATGTGCACGGGGCTTTTGTTAACTAGAAAAAACTTTGGCACTTGGAGTTATCTCTAAAAATTAAAGATTTTATTTAGAGATCAGCTCGAAATGTTATGCTTATTTAAGTCAAATTACTAGCTAGAAGTGTTAATCTTCAAGTGGGGTGTTATTTTTGTGGGTCGGAGAAAGATAGTAAACATGTGTTCCTTGATTATGCAATATTGATGCAGCTATTTCCTTGCTTCAGGTCCCAACGGAGAGTAGGGTTTGTGTTACATGATTATGCAAGTCAATTTATAGCTGCAACTTCTTCGATTTTTCAAGGTCGTGTCAGTCCTACGCATTGTTGAAATTAGGAATTTTTAATTATTTTAAATAAATATCCTTTTAAAAAATTATATTTCATAGCTACCTTTGATTTTTATAGCCACATATTTATTTATGGTCACCTCCTACCCTTAAGCCATAAAATACGCTTTCTCTGTCATTCTTTCAGATTTTTCTCCACCATGTCTCTCTCAACTCCAGTCTTTCTCCATGAATACAACCAACTACGATTCTCCACTAATTCATCTCCATTGTCTCGCAAAATTTTTAAATTTTTTTGCTCCAAAGTTGTGGTAAGTGTTAAAGTTAATAGATTTTCACTCCTAAATAAATCTCCTCGAATTGTTTTGTCTTGTAATCCTTACAGCCCTAGAAGCATTACAATCCTCCTGTTGCTATTTAGGAGCAAAAATCCGCCTTACATCTTCCTTCCTCTTCCATCCACTTCTGCTATGGAGAACTGGGCAGAATTGCCGCACGAACTCATTACTACGATTGCAAAACGTGTTAAAGTGATGGAAGATTTTATTGCTTTTGGTGGTGTTTGAACTTCAAGGCGAACTGCTGCTCCCAAATACAGATCGAAACAGGACTGGGTTCTTGATCGAAACAGGAACAGTGGTGTTTCGAGTCAAAATCGCGCCCTCTCGACGAGACGACATTAGGGTTGTTGTTGAACAAAGACGATGGAGTTCGGGGCTGAGCAACTTGAAGATTCTTTTAATATATTTCAATGAATCTCGCTGTATTTTCATGTATTTCATTGTATTCATTGTATTGTTTTAATTGTATTTCAATGTGTCTCGATGTATTCCATGTATTTCATTGTATTCACTGTCTCGCTATCTTCCATGAATGTATTCATATATTTTTTTTAATTAATATAATTTGTGTATTCAGATGTATATATGTATTCAAATGTATCTACAGTATGTATTCATATGTTTTTGCACTATACATGAATCTCGAATTTTATTGGTTGAAAACAGAGACACCCACGAACAATATCAACGGAAAAGGGAAGGATTAGAAACTTGGTGATGCTCTGTTTTGTTCTATTTATCGTCCGGGAAAAAATTTTCAGCATATTCGCATCAAATATAGGTTAATGGTGATGTAATTGAGTTAGTTGAGTTATATTAGGAGTCTATTGTGTTAATTGATTCACTTTCCGTTTAAAAATAGCTGAATAGACCATGAATTGCACTATTTACGTTACTGTATTCACAAATACATATCGTGAATACAGTCGAATACAATAATTATCTAGCTGTAATCCCATGTTTCGCGCCGAGTTTTGCTACTGTATTCATGAATACAGTAGCTTAAATACATTGAATACACTCTAAAAAACCTGAAAACATAGCTATAGGAAGTAATATAGTAAATGATAGCTACAACTAGCTAATAACCACTAAACAATAGTGATTTGTGAACATTTCTCTTGAAATTATGGGTTTGCATTGTTCTCGGCTTAGTTCCTATATTTTTGGCGGCCCATGTATAATCGAATGTGATGCCCAGAAAATTGTGCTTTACTACAATCTAGAGAGTTCAAAGTGTTGTTGGATAATTGATGTTTCTTGTTAAAGAAAAATGGGAAATTACCAGCTATGTCCATTTATAAGTAGCTCATTACAAAAATTGGCCAATTGATAAAATATTACTAATATTAGCCAAATTAGCCAATTAGCTATTTGTAGCAAAAAAATATCAAATTTGTGCTTTGTTTTGAGTGGGTGTTATTAGAATAGATTGGGCATAACTTAAGAAGCTTGAATCTCAGTTATGGGATGATTTGGTGAAGTTTTGAGGTGGTTTGAATTGAAAATTCGAAGTAAAGGCCGAACATGAAAAAAAATGATATGTGTATCACACTGTGTATCATTTATGTATCACATATGTATCATATTTGTATCAATTGTGTATCACATGTATATCCATGTATACTTGTGTGTGTGATACATGCGTGATACATGCGTGATACATGTGTCGCAGAAGACTTTTTTGAACTCGATTTAATTACGAATTTTGATACAAAACCAGTCCAAATCACCTCCAATCTTCCTCAAATTTTGTATATTGACTTATCTATATATTTTCAATGAATTTCAACTATACCCATTGAAAAAGTTCCTTTTTTGTTTAGATTTTTAGAATATTGTATAGATTTTTGTATTTCATCACCTTATTTGCTACCCCGTCCATGAAATTTCCTTTCCGTCTTGTATCTAATGTTGCTAATCACGCTTAAAAATATGGAAGGTGATTTTTGCATGTGATTCTTTGAGAGAAAGAACCCTATTATTTGGTTTTTCAATTTTTGTTGGCTAGTTTTGGTAAGTCTATGACTAATGGCTAGAGATTGGTAAGTTGAGATTTATTTGGGACATTTATGTAAGTTTCCCAAGAAAAATCCCAATGTTTTCTAGTTTGGATTAAAGGCAAACAAATTTTGATTGCTCAATGCTTGACAAGAGAATCTAAAATTTTACTAATTTTTCCCCTTTCTATTAGGAACATGCTCCTAATTTTATTGTAAATTTGTTGGTAGATAATTCAGTTCAATAAAACTGTTTCTTTGAATTTTTTTTTTTTTTAAAAAAAAAAGGAAGAAGAATCAATGTTGAGAACCCTCATTATCGCCAACTTATTAATGGTTAACCAAATATCTTCACAACCTGACAACGAAAGTGAAGTTTTGGGTTCTTTAAGCTCCTCTTATGTTCTTTTATTTCATTGAACAAATCACAAGTGAAAATTAAACCAAGCACAACCCACCTTAGCAGAAAATCAAAAGTCGAGCAGCACCCCCTTCCTCCGGCGTGATCATAAGAAGCTTTTTTTATACTGAGCATCTCATGATGATCAATAAGATGGTTCATATACATGATACGCAATGAACAATAAGATGATTCATATACATGATAAGCGAGTATATACAGAGACAAAATGAGCAGGGAAATAGGAAAATGCCTCTATGAGGCAACAAAATTGGAAGAATTACCAGTACAAATACATATCGGTCTCTCTATGATGAGCCTAGCAATTCTAATGACTTCAGTTGCATCTAAAATATCTCCCAGGTGGTGAGATCTACTACTCCCCTACATATGAACATTCTGCTAACTGGCTAAACGAACCAAATGCAGATAAAAAAAGCCCTTTCTTAGAGATTAAAGAGATATCTAAGATCTTCTACAGTTAGTCGACTAGCTGTGCCTCCACTTTGATCTTCACCAAAAGCGGATGCAACCATATTTCTTTTGTCCTCCTGAAATTATAAGATGATATTGAAATCTAAAAGATTAGGCATCGATGAACACTACACAAGGTGCACATAAGAGCCAAAGCTAATCACCATTCTGTGTTTTAACAGAGTCTCTGGAAGTGTTGATTTCAAATATGAAACAGAAAGCAAATTACAAAAGAACGGAGAGAAGATGGTTGCTGAATAGATACAAGGACAATAATCACAAGAATAACACAGTAAAAAAATAAGGACAGGATTTTAGAAGGCCAGGGAACAAAATCAGAACAAACTTATGCAGGGGGGGGGGGGGGNGGGGGGGGGGAGGAGAAAGTGAGATATAACGACTCGCCAAACATCATGCCAAAAAACTATGCGGTTCAACTAAAGAACATATAGAAAAAATGTGGGGCTGATCATTGATTGTGTATACAGTGAGAGGTTAACCTGGAGAGCTAGAATTCGATCTTCAACCGTGCCTTCAATTGTTAATCGAGACACAGTGACCACACGAGTTTGTCCTATTCTGTGAGCTCGATCAATAGCCTGATCTTCAGTAGTTGGATTCCACCAAAGGTCGAGAAGAATTACATGACAAGCTGCCACCATATTTAGGCCAAGATTTCCAGCTTTTAGTGACATCAACATGACAGTCACCTGCAAAAGAACTTACGCTTGAATTTGAAAATACAATAGGGTTCAAGGAGAAAGAAATGGTTAGATTGGGAAATCCAAAGTATGCAATTAAAAACTTCAAAACAAAGAAGCACTACCTTGCTGTACTGGTGCTCCAATGTGCTAAAGAAATGACTAAATGAAGCATAGTTATTAGTCCACACCACTCTATTTAAGTTTTATACTAACTGCGAACATGGTGCTAGAGAAGGTACTCCTTGTCGGTATAAAGACCAGTAGAAGGAAAAGGACATTCAAACTCTCTGAATGAATTGCATGTATGATAAGGGTATAGCAGGAAAAAAAATTCCTGAAGAAAAAACATACGTACAGACATCTCCTGAATGGTAAATGAATGTAAAATTATCTAGTAATGAACATATTCAAGGTTAGACCTATATCTTACCATCAAATAATAATCCTGAAGTCCTATAACAGTATTGCTAAATCATCATTTCTGAGCAGTTTACTAGGAAGAGGGTATATTCAAGGTTTTGCACCACTCAAGCATAAAGAAGAGAAAAACAAAAGCACCCCGCTAAAGTTTTGCACAAAACTAGCGAACGTTGATGTAAGATGAAAAGAACCTTACCCACTCGTTCCTCTCCCACAAGATTGCACGAAGTGTTAAATAAAAGGAAGAAAAATGAAATAAAAGATGAACCACGTTTTTGAAGCAAGAGCTTAGAAAAACGAATCACCAATGTTTATTTCCAGCATACTGAGCCCTTTAAATAGGCCTTACAATGTGAAAAATTGATGAGGTTAAGGCAAATTAATCCTAATTAAACCAGAATAAAAACAAGGTTACGAAAAACATATACTAACTAAAATAGGAAAAAGAATTCTAGTAGGAATGAAATACTAACTAACAATCCTAGTTGACTAGAACTACAAATATAATCCTACTAACACAAGAACCAAATTACTAGGAAACGGGAAATAAGAACTCCTAATCTTTATGGAGAAGAAAGCCTAATATTGAATGGATTCTAAGACTTCTTGAATTTCTTGGTTTCTTGGCCTTCTTGATCTTGCATCATTCTCCCCTGGTTCACAAAGAGTCCTCGAGTCTAACCGCTTCCGTAAATAGCGCAAGATTCGTTATAGTAAAGAATGGGGACCAAATACTCACCAAGTTTAAGTTACATTTTGTATGCTTATCACAGAGCAGCTTCGCGTTGTAAGAAAACTTTGCATTTGGTCGAACTACATCCCCTTTTCTAAGTTTCAAATTTCTACCAAGCCTTCACCATGTAATATTTCTATGTTGACTCTCAAACTTCAACTTACGATATGAAGTTAGTGGTGTCAAAACTTCATGGAACTTAACCAATTCTATGTCTAGCATTGAATTAAGCATGAAGATCAACGCTCTTCTTGGGAATGAAGATATCTTATTTCTCCAATATACCTCAAACTCTCTATCATCCACTTTTTTTTAGGTAATCCTTGTTCTTGTTCATGCATATTTTTATGGACTTTAAAATTAACGCAATATGCTACCTTATTTGGAATGATAGAGTCAACAATTATGTCAATATTGTGTTGAGCATCTCTGTAAGGCGGAAAGTCGATGACAAACATGGTTGGATACTCTAATGGATCGTCATAAAACTTTGGTGGTAAAGCCTCTAACTGTGGATCCAATGCATGGTCTTTGTTTCTTTGATAGGTCTTCATCAGTTTCATCCTCTTCACTCCCTTGAAATTTTGAATGTTTATCATATTGGGAATGGTGCCTCAGTACTCTTATGCCTTGCTTAGCTTCAACCTCTTCAGCTTGCTCAACCTTGCTCTATGCGGATGAATTGGTGGATATCGAAGTGGTAGACGTGGCGGCAGTACTGGTATGTTATATGGTGGAAGAGGTGGTGGTGGAGGTTGTAGGCGTTGTGATGGATATGGTGGCTAATTTGAAGCACCAATCGTCCAACTAATTCAGTCAGATTCGCCATTGATTCCTTCAAGCCATCTAGCTCCATTCAAAGCCATCTAGTTGCACTTTAATTTCTTCATTATCCCGTTCAAGGACTATAGTTCTTAATTTCTGAATTACAAATTTTAGCTCGATTGAGAGGATCCCACTTGTTTCTCTAGCGACATGATGGAAAATAGCAAATCAAGACTCGAAACCTGGAGCTTGTACTCTGATAACAAATTGATATACTTTCAAGGTTTTGCACATCTCTCAGGCACAAAGAAGAGAGAAAAACAAAACAAAAAAACCAGCTAAAGCTTTTCACAAAACTAACGAAAGTGTTCTTTAAACTCATATGAGAAGAATGTAGGATGAAAAGAACCTTACCCACTTGTTCCTCAATCCTGCAAGATTACACAAAGTGTTGAATAAAGGAAGAAGAACGAAATAAAAAATAAGTCACGTTTTTGAAGCAAGAGAATAACCAATGTTTATTTTCACAGCATATCGAGCCACTTAAATAGGCCTTATAATGAGTAAAATTGATGAGGTTAAGGATTACAATACTAATTAAACTAGAATAAGAATAAGGTTAAAAAAAATTATCCTTAACTAAAATAGGAAAAAGAATTCTAGTAGGAAAGGAATACCAACTAACACTCCTAGTTGACTAGAACTATAAGTATAATCCTATTAAACAAGAATCAAATTACTAGGAAACGGGAAATAAGAACTCCTTCTCTTTAACCTGTTATCTTGTTCAAAAAAAGACAACTCCTAATCTTGAATGGATTCTTGGACTTCTAGAATTTCTTGGTTTCTTGGCCTTCTTGATCTTGTATCAGTACTCCTTGTGAGTATAAAGAGAAGTTATGAGCCAACTAAATTTAAATTCTTACGTGACATGCAAGCATAACAATGGCATAGCTACAAACTATTTTAGAAAAAATAGAAGGTACTGATCTATCTAAGAGGTATATGGGCCTACAATTATCAAGCAATATCGCCCAAGAGGCATAACATGATTTCTTGTCGTATCCATATTTGAAAATGCCACTTCCTGTACTTCCACTTCTTTTTTCTTTTTGATTTGTAGTTAGATAAAGGTGGTGTCCAAGAGAACTTGTGCGCACCTCGACTATTCTACTTAGTACCTACATCTCCCACTATCAAGGTGTCCAAGAGAACTTGTGCGCACCTCAACTATTCTACTTAGTACCTACATCTCCCACTATCAAGGTGTTAGATAACTCTGCCGACCAAGACTTGGGAGATAGAAAAATCTCCAAGTGTTTTTTGTCTCCGGTTGAATATGAACTCTCGTCTCCAAGGTTTGCACCCACTTCAGTGGTTACTAGGCTACAGCCTTGGGTGTAGGAAGGCTAGGGAACATGGGATATCAATTTCTGGAGAGCCATACATCAATATAAAGGGAAGAGGTTGGGGATTTCTTTTTTGGATAAATAAGTTGAGATTTCTTATAGAAGAATATATCGATGTGTAGGGACAAATGAAGCAGACAAGATGATATGGAGGAATCAAAGGGGAAATCTTTCAAGGTGAACTTGTTTTTCAATGGAGTTCCTAGTAGGGAAGCATATTGGAATACAAAGGCATCAAAGAAAGCAGGTAAAACAAAAAAGAACCTAAGCAGTGCGAAATCTTATCGGCGGGTGATTTCAGAAGGAGAAAAACTAGAGAGTTGGCTGCTTGTGCAAGGAGTTTGGAGAAAATACAAATCACCTCCAATTGCATTGCAGCTCCATATCTATGGACCATGAATAGTGAATGAAGTCTGTCGAGTTGAAGGTTTAAACGATTGGCAAGTAAAAGAACGCAACTTGGAGGATCAGACCACCATGTCTTTTGGTTTATATGGATGGAAACAAATAGCATATTCTTTCCATAATAGCTAGACGACACTAGGAGTATTAGAAACATTCTTATTTCATCTAATGTTTATGGTCCGGACTCCCTTTTGAATAGAGAGCTGGGATAACTTAATAGGAGATTGTGGTTGAAATATAAATCCATACTGTTTTGTTTTCCATACACCATCTTGGTGTGATATTAATGAAACTTACAAAAGGAGAAAATATTGGCCATTTTGATATCTAAGAGATTGTAGCTACAACAAGTAAACATACAAGGAAAAGACCAACCTCAGGATTTGTGTTAAATTCTTTGACAGCCCTGTCTCTAGCAGCAAGAGACATTGTACCGTCAAGCCTCTCATACCGAAAACAAGACTGGTTCAAAGCACGCTCAACCAAGTTTAACATGCCTGTCCACTGAGAGAAGATAATGGTCTTTATTGGCCCCTTGTCTTGCGATTCTGAATCTGCTTTTCCCAAATTTGACGAATCGCCATTGCATTGAACCAAGATATCTGATTCTAAATAAGGACCCTTTGACTTAGAACATGAGTGAAGAATTTCAAGAGCAGCTTTTATTTTAGAAGAAATGTACTCATTTTCCATGATGGATTTCTCATCAAATTCAGACAAGCCGGAAGGATCACCATTTACATCATCTGATACACAATTTTTTAGGGTAGCTTTAGAATATACAGCCTCAGGACCAAGTTGCTCTTTGCATCCAAGTGCCGGACATGTATTATCTTCCCCAGTTAAATAATCTGATACACATTGATAGCAGAACACATGTTCACACATGGAGACAACTGCATCTTCGGGCACATCCTGGGGAAATAACAAAGTAGATATCAGACTAGTATGTACAACTATTGATAGTTGTACCATGACAAAGACCATAACTATAAAACAAACTAATAAAATAAATCGAAAGACGAGAAATGTGCTACTAGAGAGTGCAATGCAATGGTTATCTTCAACTGTAGCTATACATTCATAGCTAAAAGAGCTCAAATCAATCTAGATGCACATAAGGTATTCCACTTAATCTTCAGATTTATTCACATTTTCCTTTTACAAGGGGGGCAAAAGCACTTTTGACTTCAAATGCTTTGATGGATAGCAATTTGAAGCTTGTACATACCAGATATGACAGCTCACTGAATTTATTTTGTCTGTGGACTTATAGTTACACCATTGCTTAGCACTCATTAGTTGTACCTTTCAAGTTTTAAGCTATTTGGTTTGGGAGGCTCCAGTTTAGTCGGGGAGATATGGAGGAGGTAATGATAGGTTTTAGCTCACAACATGTCTCAAGGTCAATATAGACAGTTGAGTTCAGCTTGTCGATAAGGTAGTCATGATTGATGGGAGCGTACTAAATCTGAAGCATTTTGTTTTCAGACCAGATCAATCAATGTTTTCTTTCATTTTATTTTCCTATTCTCTTTGAATTCCTCAAAGCCCATAGAATCTTAACATTGGCCTTGGAGTAGCGGAATTCAGCCTAAGAGCGACAGAAATACACACCAGCTGCCTAGCTCTCTCCTTTCTCCTCTCTTCAGCACCCAAAATCCCTTTTTATCTAACCGATAAATCCCCGAGGGCTAGTGGCGGACAGTTTGAAACTCGGTGAATAATGGTCCGCCCCTACCCTTCTCCACTTACCAGGCGGCTTTTATCTGTGGCAGGGTTAGAGCCTGTGACATATACCTAACCTACACATCATGTAATGTGCTCTTACCACTAGACTAAAGCCTAGGGAGCATTCATCACCCAAACTCCCATGATCCTACTCTTTGTCCAATCGCCCAATTATTATCTTCTCCTACTTGTTTTATTTGTTGTCAAATTTAACATTTACAACCCAATCAAAAAAATAGAGAACTATGTAGCCTGTGTTCTATATAAAGCAGGCACAAATCTCAAGCAACAACTTTCAACCTTTGGAAAGAAGATGGAGTTGTTTGAGAGCTTGGATGGTCAGCTTGCACTTGAGATATACTGTTTTCACGTACAAATGGGGTGGGAGAGGAGGAAGAGAGATGCAGAAAAGGCAAGAGGAAAATGACCAGCTAAGCATGATATCTCAAGCCAACATACCATTGAAGAAGGGGGGAAAAGATGTAACAGTACCTTCTTCAGCAATAAAAGAGAGTTCGAGAGGCTGAACGTGTTTGAGACATGTCTCAAACACAATGAGGCTTATAAGAACCTAAATATTACATGAACTCTTGATAGCTCAAATAGATCATACATTGAAGTTTTATACAAGTGGATTGTAAGTGTTTTTATTTCATGTAGTATATCTTTTATTATAAGGCCAGTAATTTTATTAATAATGGAAAGATCTCCATATACAAGCTGTATACTAAAAATAGAGACCCTACATCAGAATGTGATTCTCTACAAACGACACCCGACCTTGTATACAAAATGAAACCACATGGGTGCACCAAAAGAAACTAGGAACGAGAGGCTACTCCTCAAATGTAAATAGTCATTCTCTATCCCCTCCGGAGCTCTCCTATTTCTTAGTAGTAAGTCTACTCAGATGATATTGCACAGTACCATAGCATGGTATTAAACAAGCTTTTGTTTCCTTTTCTCAATCTATTAAGTGAACAATTTTGCTGTCCAGATAAGGGGGAAAATGGAAAAGGTTCCCATGACATAACTTATTTCTTTAGGGCTTCTTACTAAATCCACTAACACATAAGCCGTTTGTACTCAAAGAAGACAAAGAAGAAGAAGACAACAGAATCCCATTCCACTACTGCAGTCATTTCATATCAACACAGACTCGATTGGAGGGGAATGCATGTAACATAGATAAGGACTATTTTCTTTCTAAGACTTCTACCTCAACTTGCAGTTGTACTCTTGCAAAATAGATAAATAATTCAAGAAATGAGAAGACCACAAACTCTACTCATTAGAAGCAAACAAGGATAATGACCAAGGAAACTTACATCGCATACGGAACATGTTACCAATGAAGTTTCCAATTGTTTCAAGAGATCCTCCACCATTTTCTTTGGGAGTTTCCTCGCCATCTCTGATGAAGCTCTTCCAACAGAATTGTAACTCTCCCTTTTGACAAGTTTTGGGTGGTCACAAGCCTGTCTAAGTCGTAGAAGCATCAATAAGATATTTGCATAGTTTTGCTTCACAGTTCCAGCTGCAGCATATGCCTGCAAGACGAGTACCTCTTTTATTAAAGATACACCACGAGAGCTAATGAAATCAGCCAAATAACAAAACATCAGAAGACTACTAGAAATCTCAAGCTGCTCTGGAGGTCAAAATTTTAACAATTGCTTCACAACTCAGAAAAGAACTGAAAGCTTAAGTCTTGAAAATGAAGTCTTCTCTATGTAATAGGATTCCGAAATCAAAACAAGGGAGGTGTGTTAAATTTTATCATGAGGATGAGACAAAGGCTTCTTTCTTCTCACATTTCCATAACCAGATGACATCACTTCATATTCCCCCATCTTCAATTTGATGTCATCTTATTCCTTTTTCTGGGCCCCCAGATATGTAGCATAGAAACATTTTGACCATATTGAACCAAATAAATGGACATTCAATTCCCCAAATATGAGTAGAATATAAACATAATGAAGATTACAGTTATGCTAATGTACATCTTTCGCCAGTTAATAATCATATATACTAAATACTTGATAAACAGCATATTTACATGCCGAATATCCAAATGCATTAAAATACGGTAGTCTATTAATTTTTACATGTCTAATATCCAAATGCATAAAAATATGGTACTCTATTATCTCACACGGATTGCACACATTCAGCAGTTTAATAAACCCCACTCTTGTATGTCCCCGGATGTCAACAAATCAAAAGGTGTATCATGTTACAGTCCTTCCCAGTGCATAAAGTATCGGGGGTTGCAGCTTCCTTGAAAAACTTGTGACGGTCAAGCAAAAGATAACATTATCGATCTGTCATGAGATGTAGCTACATTCAAGTTATAATACTACACTTTGTACACAACCACTTCACTAGCAGCCCCCCCGGGGGCAGCTTTAATAAATTTCAGTGTTTTTTTTATTCTCAAAGTAAAACGTCCGTATATATGGTTACTCTTTACATCTTCAGGAAAAGAAGATACCATTAGAGGTGTAGGACATGCTAAAGACAGATGAAACAAATTTTAGACGGTTAAAATGACCTTTTAGAAGATACCATTAGAGGTGTAGGACATGCTAAAGACAGATGAAACAAATTTTAGACGGTTAAAATGACCTTTTAAAAGTATGTGCACTTCATGAGCCTTTAGATCAGTCAAAAACTCAATTCAAAAACCACAACTTGAGAGCTCAGTTCACATAGCATAGCATGTATTACAAAACATATCCTTAGTATTCAGACTTCTGTTGAGCAGAAACTTAAAGACCATGACTAAAAATTGAATTTTAAGAAAATTGTCTATGCTATGTAAGCACTCCCCTTAGGGGTCGTTTGGTTACCGGTTAGAGTTATGCAGGTATTAGTTATACATGTATTAGTTATGCAGGTATTAGTTATGTATGTATTAGTTATGCAGGAATAAGTAATGCAGGTATTAGTTATGCAGGGATAAGTTATGCAAGGTTGAGTTATGTTGGGATTAGTTATGCATGGATTAATTATGCGGGGATTAGTTATGCGGTAGTTATATAAGGATTAGTAATATAAATGTAATATGAGTGTTATTTATTATTAGCTTACTTTATTTTTATTAAAATTGTTAGTACAGTTTAAATATATTTNTAATTTAAATTCATATTTTTTAATAACTTAATTGTACAAATTACTTACGTATGGGTTCCGGGCTCGATATTTTGAGGCCCAGTGGCACCAAACTATCATTAATAATCATATATTTTTTTATAATTTAAATTCATATTTTTTAATAACTTAATTGTACAAATTACTTACGTATGGGTTCCGGGCTCGATATTTGAGGCCCAGTGGCACCAAATTATCATTAATAATTATGTATTTTTTTATAATTTAAATTCATATTTTTTATAACTTAATTGTACAAATTACTTACTTATGGGTTCCGGGCTCCATATTTTGAGGCCCAGTGGCACCAAATTATCATTAATAATTATGTATTTTTTTATAATTGAAATTCATATTTTTTAATAACTTAATTGTATAAATTACTTACATATGGGTTCCGGGCTCCATATTTTGAGGATCGAAATACCAGTAATAGATACTAAAACAAAAGGAATTCTAAGCTAAAATACTACACATTACTACGCTACAAGGCTCTAAATTTTACTACGCTAAAAGGGTCTACGTTTTACTACGCCAAAAAGGTCTAGATTTTACTACGCTAAAAAATAATCTAAACTAAACATAAACAACAAATAAATTTAATTGCAAATAAAACACAACACGGCATGAAAGCACATATATATAAATGAGAATATTAACAGACAAATTTATTTGACAAATTTATATTTTTATATAAAACAGTAAAATTAAATTCGGATAAATTTAAGATGATAATTTCGAAAATAAAACCACAAACCGAAATAGAACACATACAAATCAAATAATATGCATTATTATAAAAGTTTCAACTTAAAATAAATCGAAATACCTCGATTTAGAATTTTCGGAAAGCAAATAGATCGAAAATTTGACTCCGAAAGCGTGAATCAACAATAACAAGAAGCTCTACTCGAGTGTGGGACCTACGTTCTTCAAGTTTTATGTGCCGGGGGACCCAAAAATTTTTTTTTTGTTTAATGGCGGACAGTGGGGGGACCAATTTTTGGAGTGGCGATTAGAATAATGGTGAAGAAGATGGAGGGTTTTTTACTGTCAGTGTATAACGCCGCTATTTCTGGCGTTATATATATTATGGTTACCTTTTTTTTTTTTACATCTATTTATGTGTTTTGAGTCCAAAATAGCAACATTTTGGTTCCGGACTCCTCCGCCCCGGACCCCTAGCTAGTAAGTAACTAGGCCAGGTACCCAGATGGAATTAAGAGCAAGCCGCAAGTGTAGTAATAAACAGCCATCCCAGGCTAGCTCAAAAGAAGCAACGACGCAGCAAAAGCAAAAGTTTGGTATAGCAGGAGAAAGAAGAAAGGAAAAAGTTAGGCAACTGAAGAATAAAGAAGTTGGGCAGCAAGCATTAATAACCGATCACTGGTAGTGATTCAACGAGAATTACTACCAGTCAGGCAGCCAATACTTCACAAACCTTCATCCTTGATCACCACCACCATCAGCTGTCATGCATGACTATTACTTTTAGGGGTCGTTTGGTTACCGGTTAGAGTTATGCAGGTATTAGTTATACATGTATTAGTTATGTAGGTATTAGTTATGTATATATTAGTTATGCAGGAATAAGTAATGCAGGTATTAGTTATGCAGGGATAAGTTATGCAAGGTTGAGTTATGTTGGGATTAGTTATGCATGGATTAATTATGCGGGGATTAGTTATGCGGTAGTTATATAAGGATTAGTAATATAAATGTAATATGAGTGTTATTTATTATTAGCTTACTTTATTTTTATTAAAATTGTTAGTACAGTTTAAATATATTTTTTTAAACAAAAAAATACAAGTTTGAATAAAGGGTATTCTTGTCATTTTGTGTTTTAATACAAGTATTACTAATTATGTATAAGTTATTCCACCTTCTACCTTGCATAAATAATACATAGATTCCCTCATAACTTATACATGTTTAGTTATGCGGAAAAGAAAATACATGAACCAAACATTGTATTATCAATGCTATATTTTATGTGAAAAAGAGGAAAAAACAACCAAACATTGTATAACTTATGCTAGCTTCTACGTGGAGATTATTCTTCCCCCTTCTTTTAACCAAACAATGTATAAAGTTATCCTACATTTAATACATAGATAACTCCTCTCTAACCGGCTACCAAACGACCCCTTAAGTTATTGGGAGAAAGGTCACAAAAAAGGATGATGTGATGCAGTGAATCTTTCTTTTCATCAATAATTGTCAGGTTTGACACATATCGGGCTAAAAGAGACAGACAGTGAGGCACCTTAAACTGCGATCGCGATTCAGCTTCTAATTTGTTATAGAAAGCTCGTTCCTCGGCAGAGAAAGCCACCTTCTTCAACTGTATAGTTTTTGGTGGTAAGGTTATAATTGGCTCACCGTCAATCAGTGTACCTAAATCAGTAACGTTGACATAATCAGACAGATAAATATATCTGTCGAAGATGTAGCTAGAAAGTGTATTAACAGACTTAATGAGCACATGAGAGTGAGTGAGGTTTTAACAAATTCAAAAGCTCATTTATTGAACAAAGGAATATTAACCCATTCAGACATGCATACCTGCACCACATAGATGCACGGTAAGGTAAAATAAAATTGTGATCGAGAAAAAATGAATACTGGAAAGCTGCTACAGCATCAAGATCACTTTCTCAATAGTTAGTACTGAACACTTTTTGGAGTTTATTAGCTCTCATGTCCTAGATTGAGACATTGTATAGGGGCTAGCAACTCACTTTTGTTTTTTGTATATCTACTTATTGTAAGTAGCTTCTTGTACTCTTGCATCTTCTTGATGCCTTTTAATACAACAATTTATTTCATCAAAACAAAAAAAAGATCACTCAGTGATCCAGAGAGGAAAACTTGATGGGAGACTATTTAGTAAATAAAAATTTGCTGATGCAACCAGTGTTAGCAGGCAAGGGCATAAAGACGTAAAATACTTTAAAAAGCCAAGGAAGAAGCCCGATCAAAAGGCTTAAATCCCATGATGCTTTCATTTTTGCAGTTTCATTTGCAAAACTACGACTAAAAGAACAATAAGGAGAAGACAAAGGTTACCTTTTGTTCGTCGCAACATTATGGCCCTCAAAATCGCTTGAAGCTTTTTATACCCATTAATTGAGTTTATAGCTATTGGAAACTTAATTTGGCTGCAAAATGATTTATATTCAGCATAGGGATCATATCTCAGAAATCTGAAGTAGCTGAATAACTCATCAATGGCATTTTGTATCGGCGTTCCAGATAAGCACCACCTTCGTTTTGCTCTGAGGCTGCAGCATGCTCTAGCTACTTGTGTTCTATGATTCTTTATTGTCTGGGCTTCATCTAAAATCACCCTAAACCAACTGACTTTTGCAAGACCACCACAATTAGGATCAAAGTCATCTGCATCAAATCCTTTTCTGCCCTTTTTTCCCTTCTTATTAAGAGATGGCTTTTTCCGCTTCTTACTTGAAGTGAAGTCAGAAGATATTCCGAATCGTTCTCCATTTTTCTGGTCATCGTCATCCTCTTCAACTAAAGCTTGCTTAGGAACTTCATTTGTCACAATGGCATATGTAGTTAGAACCACGTCATATTTTGCCAATTCCACCGGATCCTTAGTCCTATTGCCTCCATGATAGATTAAAATAGATAGACTTGCTTCATCCGTTACTTTCTCCTCCAGTTCCCGAGCCCATTGTCGAAGAACACTTGCTGGGCAAACTACCAAAGTACCGGCTGCTGGCCTCCTACGACGAAACCCCTTTATAGAAGTTCTTGTATCTGGAATCACCTCAACACCATCTGTCTCTCTACGCTGGTTTATTTCCTGAGAAGTAGGAGCAACATTTTCATCATCATCATCCAAATTCAAGGCTTCAGCTTTAATATCATCCAGATCTTTCTCTTTAGACTTATCTTGAGCTGACCTCTGCATCTGTATGAGGGCAATCATTGAAATAGTCTTACCAAGACCCTGTAGCATACCAGAAAAAAAAAACATGATGAATACCAACAGAGATGCAAGAAGAAGCTAAGCAGAATAAGGCAAACGGCATTATACTCGACCTGATCATCAGCCAGAATACCGCCCGAACAATGAACACTACCAGTTTCTTTTTGAAGTGTCCACGCCAAAGCAATTCTCTTGAGGAGGAAAAATGGTAGTTAGAAAGCATGCTATAAAAAATAAAAAGAAGACACATTAATAACAAGAAATAAAAAGATATTTTAAGTAGCACAAGTAGACCTGGTGTCTTAGGAGAGAAACTGACAAAAGACCATCTGGCAGACGAGCCTCTACCTTAGGTTGGTTTAAATCCTGCAAGAGAAGGACATTAGTACGTTCAATTATAAGCTGGGTGAACATACAAGAGATGCCACCTCTGGAGGCTCATTGTGTGTTTGAAACAATTTTAAGGGGAAAGTATCCCTCCTCACACCTAATCATGTTCCAGCATATCCACAAAGTACAGCAATCAGATACACGTTATGTCTTCCCTAGAGGATAAAACATACATCTTTTGAGAGGTGGGATAGAACAAATATTCTAAGAATTCATTCACATAATTTCCCAGATAAATCGATATCTTTACACCGCACTTGAAAATCCCTGCTCCTTTTCCCTAGAACTGAAAAGATCTAATGATAGACATTGAAATTAAATTAAAAAAATTCCTGGTCAGGTCAATAATGTCATGAAGTTTTTGAATAAAAGAAGGAAATTACAGAAAGGAAACCAAATCCTACCAGAAACTGAAAGATAAACATTTCAGTTTCGTCCAACAGACAAAACAATAGGGCATTCGCAAGAAACAACCACTGTGTTCTACACTAGCTTTGTTCTGTTCAACTGTATAGTTTCAGGTATACAGAATAATTAATTCATAAAATGAAAGGGATATCCATCGGTCCATTATGCAGAGGAGGGAATAGTGAAGACATTCTGATTTGACGGAGATAAAAGGTATGCATGAAGTTCCTGGATTGTGCAATAAAATACAACATTTACAGATCACAAGAAAGGGCACAAACAAGTACCTGCAGAGCAGCTTGAAAGATCAGTCTCTCATCAGCTGCTGCAGCTCTGTCTTCACCTTTCGCAGGGTAATGTAAGGGATCATTTACACTGGTATGCTGAACACCTGAAGTGGACCTTTTGTGCATCAAAGACGGAGGTAACACTCTGTTTCCTTTATTTTCGTAGAGAACCAACTCACTATGGTTGCCCCTGTTGAAACTGTCTTTCCAGTAGTTATCACCAGCACTGCTCGAACTTGCCCATGCAGATTGGTATGATCTTTCATGAGATTGACGAGCCTGACTGAAACCTATATCCTCTACTGAGCCAGAAGGATAAAAAGATGTTGGAAGTGTACGCTTTAAAGTTTGTTGTGGAAAATGCTTCCCATTATCTGCATCAGACACAAATGTTTTCTTTTTCAATAAACAGTCCTGTGAAAACTACTGCTGCCTTTAATGCTTGTGGCAGACCATTATTACCATTCCCAGAAGAATACTTGGAATTCCCGTCTCTAATTGCTCGTGAACTTGATGGTCCACTGTCATCAGTAATATTATGATAGTTGAAGGAGCTTCCATTCTTGTTGTTGTTGTTGGAGGAGCTTCCATTAGGATAAATTGTTCTTTTGGGCGAGCTATCTGACATTGTTCCAAGGTCTAAGTTATAGACAAGTTCACCATAACTTTGTGCAGGGAAGAGAAAAAGGTCATTCTTTACCTGTTGCCCATGGTGGAAGGATTCGAGAAATGGCAGAATCCCTGAGAGGTGAATCATCTTTGTAGTTGTCTATTTCACGCAAATCCGAATCATCCGAAGAGATACTAATTGCATCCATTGGAGAGAATATAGAACCAAACTGAACTCAAACAACAATATGGCAACGTCAAAAAAAGATCATAAACCAGGCACTCAAATAATTCATAACTAGATTCAATGGTAAACTATTCCTTTACCGGATGGGAGCGATGTCTTAAAAGCAAGTTAATAACCAGATTACAGAAGAAGGTACGAGTATACTCTAGAAAACCACCAACAGGATCCACATGGTCACGCATCTAAGTGAATAGCATCAAACCAATCCTATTGTCAAAAAAGGTAAACATGGAAATTGAACAACATAAACTTCACAAAAAACTGAAACACGGGGGAAAAAAGAGTAATAAGGGTTTCCATCGTGCAACTTTAGAAAATGCAATGATGCAGTAGACATGAGCCATGCATGGAGGAAATAGACATGAAGACAACTTTTTTCTCGGATACAAACTATGATAAATAACTCAAGATAGTAGTGCTAACCTTCCACATTCAACAAAAAAATCAAAAACGAGAAAAATAGATTGGTGTCGCAGAAAACGAGAATTTCTTTGAGTAAACTTAAAGAGAAAGAAGGAAACAACTCCTCAAATTCAGAGCAAAAACAGTAAACATTCAACTTAAAACTGGAGAAATCGGATTGATACAAATCGAACCAAGAAAACTCAACAAGACTGGTCTTTATTACACATTTTGAAATACCCATTGGGCAAAGAAGCAAATTTTAAGCCAACCCACACACTCAAAAGCAAACTAACAGAAAGGTAGAGTGCAATATAATACCTAGTGTCTGTCTCTGACACAAATTGAGGATCGTCACAAGTAATTCCTCTTCTTTTGTCTTCTATCTACTCGAAGCCCTAATTGGGTCAGAGGCGGAGAGAACAACCGACCAAGGGGAGAGAGAGAGTGCGTGTGTGGGGAGGCGAGGTGGGAGTAGCTTTTGTTTGGCTTAAAGAGAGTACATCCCCTCGTACTTTGGGAGTTTGCTTAAACATGTACGCCCCCAGGTCAGTCACACTACTTTTTAGCTATAATATAATTGCTCCTCAGAAGAAAAAAAAGAGAATTTTAGGAGATTTTAGATTTCCTTAACAGTATATGTACTACAAAATCCTTGTTCACTTTCTATTACATTTGCCAGATTCTACTTAGCTGAGGCAAGTGTCTAGTGAGTCCACCCGTGCTTAGTGATGGAAATTTTTATATTTATATATATATATATATATATATATATATATATATATATCATAATACTATATTATAAGTGTGAAGAATTTTAGGTGAAGTTAATTTACAAATTTATCCATAAAAATTGAGTGACAATTTTACCGTTCAATCAACTATTATTCAAGTAACTTATTTGTACAGAGATGTAAAAATACATTCTAATAAAAACAACAAAAAATGAAAAGTTAAATTAAAAACAAATTAATGTGGGACATTAAAATGACCAGGTTTACCAAGGCTTTTGGTTTTCCCGAAATAATGTATCTAAGCTTAGAGTAATCATGATAATATTGCTAAAAATATGAATTCTAATGTAAATATAGAACCTATTGTTCAATTCCATCATTTATGTTGGTATACTGAGCCATCAACGATTATTTCGTTAATTGAATTAATTGCAATGTGAAGAGTCGGAATAAATTTTGTATTGCAAATAGTTCACCAAGAAGCTTCAACCAATCTACTTCCGTTCCCTCAGAGAATTGAGAAACATATTCCAAAAAAATTTCTTGCAATTTAAAATATAATCTTGAGATCAAAGAGTACATGGCAAACAAGACTTTTCATTTGTCTCTGGTGATTTGTCGAGAGTAAAGATGGAATTGATTATGTGTTACTTCCTAATAGAGGATTTATGACGTTCCTCTTTACCATCACAAGGCTTGTGGCAAATGGCAAATCTGTAGATGAGGAGGCGTTTGAGAAGTGAAATATGAAGGTTGTATTCATTCTTTCCCATATAGGGCAAGGTGATCGAAATATTTGAGAGATTCTACTATATAACACATTTTGGTTCGATGGCTTAAGGCTTCCAGGGATATGAAAATCGAGGTATTTGGTATTCAGCTTGACTCATAGAGAGAATTTAGGATTAATTGCATATCCCTTCTTGATTGAAATTTGTTAGTAAGCCATGCGGTTGAACTTTTTATGACTTATTTGGACAGGCACTGAAACAAATATCTTGATGTTTATTATCATTATAAAGTGTATACAGTATTTTATGCTTTACTAACTAATCTTTTGTATAAGCGTATTCAAAATTTTAAGAGTATGGGTGCACTACTAATTTTAGTATAGATTTTGGGTTTGATTATATAATTTTTTAGCAGTAACGACAAGCTGATGAGCAAACAATATTTAATAATTATTAGTATTATTTATGTCCTAGATGATTTTACAACTTTGCATACTCTAAAGCTATCAATAATTGCATAATTGGTTATAACTACCATATATTTATATATCTAGCTGAAAGTCATTGAAAAAAGAAACATTTTATTGAAAGCCTTCCCTTTAAAGAATGGCCAAAGTAATTTAACCAAGAAAGAAAAAGTAAAAATAAACAAATGTAAGCATTTTCAAATTTAAAATATCAAAGAGTTGCAAGCAGGAACCAAACCCTTGGCCTTGAAGGCAAAGGGGCACTCTGCTACCAATGGTAGCCTACCATTAAACCAAAATACGCACTTGAGCATGGGTTCAACATATTTATTTATATATTTACTTCGAAGAATACTAGTGCGATACATAGTAGAAGGAGGAGACATGAATTCACGTGAATCCACTCTTTACTACCTAGATCTACCCCTGTTCGTATTATGCTTTAATCATTAGTGGCTTTAAATCAAAAGTCACATTTTAAATAAAGGGAATTCTCCAGCATTCTCAATAAAAAATCATTCTGCCAATTCTTCGACGTTGAAAAAGTATTGTTATTCCTCTTTTCTTATTTTCTTTCCCCTAATTTTAGAACTCTTTCTCTTAAGTGTACTTTCTTTTATGTATAATTATTTAATCAAATATTTATTTAGTAATATTAATATTATTTTATAAAATTATGATTATATAATTTGGTATACACATGCAACGCACGTGCAGAGTGACTAGTATCTATATAAAGAGGGGTATATTTCAGTGACATGGCAAGTCTTAGAAGCCGGGATTGTTTGATTTCTCTATACTCTATAATCTATATCAAAACCTAAAAAATTGTGTCTTTTATTTACTGTATTGCCGTTGCCTTCTTCTACCAAGTGCCAATGAACGTTGCTTCTTCTTTCCTTCACTTCTTTCTTACCATCCCATATCCATGGCTACTACTACTGTTTTTAATTCTATTCTAAATTATTATCACCCTCTTTCTAACTCTTTACTCTCTCTCTCTAAGTTATCTATTTTTTTTCCTTTCCTTTGGTCTCCAAGTGATTATGTTTTGCCTCTTTTTGTTATTATCACCTCTTTCTGTGGATATGATGGTAGATCAATATTTTTTCTGTTGTTGATTTTTAAATTCCACCTGCATGTTCATAAATTTCAAATTAAGGTTTGTATTTCTAATTTGATGCTCTTATAGTTATGTTTTAAAAAAAAATTATGATTGTATTACAAGTTTTTTTTCAGGAAAATTAATAATTAATGACCCATTTGTATTGGGAAAAATTAAATTAATATATCGAATTAATTATGTGGTGACATATCATGACACGTGGATTGGTAAAGGAATGTCAGTTGGCGAAGAATAGATGAAGAGGCACGAACTTTAGCAGGCACAGGCAAAATCCAAGAAAGCCAAAAGGGATAGGTACTCGAACCTCTTGATATTCTGAAGAGGCATCAGAAGAGTGAACCTAAATAGCAAAAGGGGTATAGATACGTATTATTGGAAATTAATAGGCATTAATTACAGAAAACGTTACAGAATCTATATTATATCAGTTACGATTGCCAATTATAACGTTACATTAAATGCCATTAATTGTCCATAAAGACTCAATTGTGAAAAGAGAAAAACGTATTACTTAGAAATAGTTATAAAAGGTGAAGAATGAACATTTGTAAGGGCACGAAATACTATTGGAATACACTGATTTATTTTGCTTTCTATTCAGCTATTATTTACATCAATTATTCCTATTTCTACTTGATTATCAGTAACCCGAGTTCTTCTAAAATAAGCTTTGACCGAAATCCTAATTTTTGGTTAAACAAATTGGTTCCATTACCGGAAATCTGATAATCTATTCCTTCCTAAATTAATCTGTTTGTCAAATCATTCATGTCAAATGTCAATGACAACAATCAAAGAGACCATCAACTCCAGGAGAATCAGCAAGGCGATGGAACCCCGGTCCCTTCCCCACGAAATTCTCCTCGACAATCTCGAGAGGGAACTCCTGATGGATCTCAATCAAATGCAAATGATCAATTGGAAAATGATGAGGCTATCCACGAAGCTTTGCAAAAGTTAATCGCTCAACAGGTCAGCAAAGCTCTTAAGGCTTTCACTAACCAGCTACCAGTTGTGCCACCAACATCAACTCCAAACAACAACACTTTAGAAAATCCTCGCTCAGGACTCGTTAACTCAGGCAGTGGGGAAACCCCTAGCGAATCTCGTGACGGAGGGTCAGGTAACCCAATTAATCCTGATTTACAAAATTTAGTACTAACTTTGCAGAGACAGCTCAAGGAACAAAGCGATCACATAGAGCAAATACCTGGAGTACCGCCTGTAATCAAGGGGATAGATATGGACAAATACTCACAACAACCTTGGAAGCCAAGTGCTGCTCCTTTACCAATTCCGAAAAAATTTAAGATGCCCGATATCCCAAAATACGATGGTACCACTGATCCACGAGACACGTAACTGCTTTCACAACCGGTGTAAAAGGCAACGACTTGACCAAGCAGGAAATGGAATCAGTTTTGGTCAAAAAATTCGGAGAAACACTCACTAAGGGAGCATTAACATGGTATTCTCTTTTACCTGATAGATTCTTTTGCTGAACTTGCAGATTCATTCATCAAAGCACACTCGGGAGCTCAAAAAGTTGAGAAAAGAATGGAGGACATTTTTAAAATAAAGCAAGGAGATACGGAACTGCTCAGGGAATTCGTATACAGGTTCCAGCATGAAAGGATGATGTTGCCACGTGTACCAGATAACTGGGCAGCGATGGCATTTGCCAGCAATCTAAATGAAAAAAGTTCAGAAGCCACGAGGAGACTCAAGGAAAGCCTACGAGAATTTCCAGCTACAACTTGGAATGATGTTTATAATAGATACAGCACGAAGCTGCAGATAGAAGAGGATACCATCATTCAATCTCAAAGGGATGAAAAGATAAGTTCAAGGCGAGCTCAAACTGAAAAAAGGTCCGGTAAAAACAGGTACGAACCTTACATGGGACCAGCAGGAAGAGACTCACGATCAAAATAGGATAACCTCAGGTACGATCATAGATCAAGAGATAGGGAGTCGGGTTCATCATCAAGGTTCGGGAAGGAACGAAATGCACGAGAGACGCGTGGTGATGACAGAAGCTCTAAGGCGAAGATCGGCGGTTACAATTTTAATATAAACATGTCCGAATTGGTGGCTGTTTTGAGGAGCATGGGCGACAAAGTACGCTGGCCAAAAGAAATGAGATCAAATCCAAACAGGCAAAATCCTGATTATTGGTGCGAGTTTCACCATGATCACGGTCACAAAACAGCGGATTGTAGATTGCTGCAAGGTGAAGTTGAACATTTATTGAAGCAAGGGTATCTAACTGAATTATTTAGTGAAAAAGGAAAGCAGGCATATATGAAAAACAGACAGGAGCCCCCAAAACCCCCTTCACCAAAAAGGATTGTTAATGTCATAAGTGGGGGAGAAGAAATCAATGGCGTAACAACAGCCAAGAAAGTTTCAAAAATTACAGTCACATATGGGAAGCGAGTTCGACGTGTTTTGGAAGAAGAAAGTATTACATTTGATGATGCAGATGCAGATGACGTACTAACCCTACACAATGACGCGCTGGTAATATCTTTATTTGTACATGACACTAATGTGAAACGAGTTTTGATTGATCCATGCAGCTCCATGAATATCATTCTATTAAGAGTGGTAAACGAAATGCAAGCTGAAGATAAGTTGATACCCAAGGCGCACACCTTATCTGGTTTTGAAAACTCGAGCGTTGTAACAAAAGGTGAGATAATACTCACCACATTCGCAGAAGGAGTTGTCAAAGACACGAAATTTCAGGTGGTTGAGATGGACATGGCTTACAATATGATCCTCGGTAGACCATGGATTCACGAAATGGATGATGTGCCATCTACCCTGCACCAAGTTATTAAATTCCCTTCACAATGGGGAATACGACAAATCTTTGGTGACCAGCAAGCGTCCAGGAGCATCAATTCCGTAGCAGATTCAAGTGCAAAAAATGAATAAAAATAGCAATTACAGAATTCAGTTGAGGATGATGCAACACAAATCTCAACTGAACACGGGAAAATAGATGTAGACTCAAGGCCCAATACCATCCAAGAGCTAGAGGAAAACGAAAATATCAAAACAATGATTGAGGAATCGGAAGCCATAGTACTATTCGCATCCCGGCCTGAGAGGAAAGTCTACCTTGGGGCCAACCTCGGCCAGGAACTGAAAGGTAAGTTGACTGAATTTTTGAAAACTAACGTGGATTGTTTTGCCTGGTCCCATTCTGATATGACAGGGATACCTCCGGAACTGATGACCCACAAGTTAAATGAAGATCCATCATATCCACCTGTCAAACAAAAGAAAAGAAAGCAAGGATCTTTCAAAAATCAGGTGATTCAAGATGAGGTACAAAAGCTTTTAAAAATTGGGTCCATCCGCGAGGTAAAATATCCAAATTGGTTAGCTAATACAGTAGTGGTACCTAAAAAGAATGGTAAGTGGCGAGTTTCTGTAGATTATACTGACCTAAACAAAGCTTGTCCTAAAGATTCTTTTCCATTACGGCATATAGATCAACTAATTGATGCCACTGCATGACATGAATTGTTAAGTTTTTTAGATACATATTCAGGGTATAATCAAATCAAAATGGATCCCATAGATGAGGAAAAAACTTCATTTATAACAGACAGGGGGACTTACTGTTACAAAGCAATGCCATTTGGTCTCAAGAACGCTGGAGCCACATATCAAAGGTTGGTCACTAAAATGTTTCAAAAATATTTAGGGAAAACCATGGAAGTCTACATAGATAATATGCTGGTCAAGTCACAACAAGCAGGGGATCATATCCAACACTTGTCTGATACATTTCAGATTCTCCGTAAATTTAACATGAAGCTAAACCCCGAAAAATGTGCATTTGGAGTTTCGTCAGGTAAGTTCTTGGGATTTCTTGTTTCTAACTGTGGCATTGAAGTAAATCCCGCGCATATTAAAGCTATTGAGGAAATTCCTGATACACTTACAAGTAAAAAAGAAGTACAGAGACTGACGGGGAGAATAACAGCCTTGGGAAGATTTATTTCCAAATCATCAAAAAAATGCTTCAGGTTCTTTTCAGCTCTAAAAAAGAAGGATCAGTTCGAATGGTCTGAGGAATGTCAACAAGCGCTTAACGTTTGAAAATATACTTGTCAAATCCACCGTTGCTCGCGAAGCCAAAAGACGGGGAGAAACTACTCATCTACCTTGCTGTTTCAGAAGTAGCGGTAAGTGTTGTTTTAGTTCGTGAAGACCAAGGTAAACAGTCTCCAATTTATTATGTTAGCAAGTCATTATTAGATGCTGAGACTCGATATCCTCATCTAGAAAAACTTGCACGTGCATTAATTATGGCATCTAGGAAATTAAGACCTTATTTTAAATGTCATCCCATCTCTGTAGTAACTTCTTACCCCATGCGTAACATACTACATAAACAAGAGTTATCGGGTAGATTAGCAAAGTGGGCCATAGAACTAAGTGAATATGACATTACATATCAACCTAGAACAGCAATAAAGTCGCAGGTGTTAGCAGATTTTGTGGCAGATTTTAGCCAAAGGATGCAACTAGAAGCAGAAAAAGAACTACAATTATTCAATGGGTCTAATCCAGGAACTTGGACTTTATTTACTGATGGTTCTTCAAATGGAAAAGGGGCAGGTCTAGGTATTGTTTTGGTACCACCTATGGGAGAAACCATACGACAAGCTATAAAATGTCACCCTATTACTAACAATGAGGTAGAATATGAAGTTGTGATTGCAGGTTTAGAACATGCACGCGAGCTTGACATAGAACAGGTCGTAATCAAAAGCGATTCACAGCTCGTAGTTAACCAAATGCTGGGGACTTACACACCCAGAGAGGCAAAAATACAGCAATGCCTGGAAAGGCACGTGATCTGGTTAGGCAATTTCAAACCTGGAAAGTCGTGCAGGTACCAAGAGAGGAGAATGTTAAGGCAGACGCCCTAGCTAATCTTGCATCTGCTACAGAAGTAACAAATGATGAAAATGCTTTTGTAATTCATTTATTTCATTCAGTACTTGATCAAGACAAAAACGAGGTAAATTCCAATAATTTAACTTGGGAATGGAGGAACGAGATTGTCACTTTTTTGCAGTATGGAATATTACCTGAAGATAAGAAAAAGGCTCAAGCACTTCGCAAAAAAGTTGTTCGATACTGTTTAAAGCAAGACAATCTTTATCGTAAAATGTTCGGTGGTCCTCTAGCAAGATGCCTCGGGCCTTCTCAAATAGAATATGTGATGAGAGAAATACACGAGGGACATTGTGGAAATCACGCAGGAGGAAGATCTTTAGTAAAAACCATGATTAGAGCCGGTTATTATTGGCCAAAAATGGAAGAAGACGCGGAAAATTTTGTGGCTAAATATGACAAGTGCCAAAGATACGGTAACAACATGCATAGACCTGCTGAATTATTGCATCTGGTCATTGCACCATGGCCTTTTATGAAATGGGGGATGGATATCGTGGGTCCACTACCGCAAGCTAAAGGCAAGGTGAGATTTTTGCTCGTACTTACTGATTACTTTACTAAGTGGGTAGAAGCAGGAGCTTTTAAACAGGTACGAGAAAAAGAGGTTAGTGATTTCATTTGGCGAAACGTCATATGCCGATTTGGGGTACGATGTAACAACCCGGCCGGTCATTTTTGGAATTTACGACCCGATCCCCCATTAACTGCTTTCCCTAAGTTCATTTCTGCTATTTTGGTTTGCCGGGACGTTCGGTGTTGGGATTCGGAGTGTTTTGGGACACTTAGTCCCTAAATGAGAGCTTAAGAGTTGGAAAATGGTCCGTAATTGGAACAGTGTGAAGACGACCTCGGAATGGAAATTCGATGGTTCCGTTAGCTCCGTTAGGTGATTTCGGGATTGGGAGTGTGTTCTGAATATATTTTGGAGGCTCGTAGCTCATTTAGGCTTGAAATGCCGAAGTTTGAATTTTTTTGAAGTTTTCGGTCCGATAGTGAGTTTTTGATCCGAGGGTCGGATTGGAATTTCGGAAGTTGCAGTAGCTCCGTCATGTCATTTGGGATGTGTCTGCAAAATTTCAGGTCATTCGGACGTGTTTTGGTTAGGTTTTTGATCGAAAGCGTATTTGGAAGAAACTTGTAGTTCTTAGGCTTGAATCTTTGATTTAATCGGGTTTCCGGTGTTTTTTTAGGTGTTTTAAGGATTGGTGCAAGTTTGAATAAGGTATTAGGTGGTATTGGTGCTTTTGATTGAGGTCCCGGGGGGCCTCGGGATAATTTCGGATGGTCGTCGGGAAGAAATTCTAAAGTGTGCAGCAGCAGATTTTGAGTCTTCTGGTATTTTCGCTTCTGCGGCTTGGGAACCGCAGAAGCGGAGCCGCAGAAGCGGCTTCTTCATCGCAGAAGCGATTCCAGGCATCTCCGCAGGAACCGCAGAAGCGGTCCCTTCCTCCGCATAAGCGGGACCGCAGAAGCGGGATTTGTACCGCAGAAGCGGAGTCTGGCCTTAAGTGAAAAACCGCAGAAGCGGTTCGTGGTCCGCAGAAGCGGTCCCTTGTCCACAGAAGCGGAAATGACTGTTCAGAAATATCAATTTTGAGGGTTTAATTTCATAAGTTTGAAAATCAATTGGGAGCTCGGGAGAAGGCGATTTTGGGTGGATTTTGAATAGAAAATCACTGGGTAATGTTTTCTTGACCCTATTTAGTTGTATTCCATCAATATATAGTTAAATCCACCATTAGAATTCGAATTCAAGGTCAAAATTGGGGAAAATTGGAAGAAACTTCATAGACCTAATTATTGAGTTTTGAGTGGGCAACTGGCCTCCAATTTGGGAGATTTTTATATGGTTAGACTCGTGAGAGTACGAGGGTTCTAAAAATGTGAAAATTATTCGATTCCGAGACGTTGTCTTGAGGGGCATTTTGGTCATTTTACCTATTTTCGCGTCCTAGCTTTAAATTTAATAGTGGAATCAGTTGTTTGCAATATTACTTACGATATGTAATTGAATTGAATAGATTTGGGCCATTTGGAGTCGGATACTCGTGGCAAAAGTGTGATTTCGAGTTGATTTTGGTGCCGATTCGAGGTAAGTGGCTTGTCTAACCTTGTGTGGGGGACCTTTCCCCTTAGGATATGATATGTGGTAATTGAGTGCCTTGTACGTGAGGTAACGAGCGCGTACTTGAGCTAATTGTTGAAAAAATTCGGTTTTTACTTAAGATATTGAGACTGAGTTTCCTTCATATTTGCCTTGTTTTACTTGCAGTTATAACCAGTATTAGATTAGAAAAGCATGTTTAGTTGATTTAACTTGCCTAATTGTTTAAGTTGCCTTGACTGTACTACGTGAAGCATGCTAGGTTAGTACTACCTGATGTTTGTCTTTTGTACTTCATTTCTGAATATCTTCTGGTTGTGGTTGCGCATTTACATTGGGACTACGGATGTGGGATTCCGGTAGCTCCCCCCTTGGTTGTTTACTTTGGGACTACGGGTTCGATTCCCGGTAGATCCCCCTGCACTTTTACTTTGGGACTGCGGGTTAGATTCCCGATAGATCCCCCTTGCACATTGATAGTTGGACTACGGGACAGTATCCCGGGAGATCCTTCGGATATACACATGTGATGGACTACGGGACGGTATCCCGGGAGATCCACTGGACAGTTGAGAAAAGGACTACAGGACGGTATCCTGGGAGATCCTCATTGTTACCGTTGGTATTGAGCTGTACTTACTCTGTGGTTGTTCCGTTCTTGTGTATTTGCTATTGCCTTGCTTAACCTGTCTTATTTCACTGTTGTCTTTATTATTTCTGTCAGATTATCATACTATTAATTACTGTTATTACTATATCTTGTCTCAGTATGGCCCTGACCTTCCTCGTCACTACCCAACTGAGGTTAGGCTTGGCACTTACTGAGTACCAATGTGGTGTACTCATGCCCTTCCTGCGCATATTTTTCATGTGCAGATCATCCAGGTACCTCTACTCAGGCGCACTATCAGTGAGGCAGGAGGACTACGGAGACTTCGAGGTAGATCTGTTGCGTCCGCAGACCGACGAGTCTCCCTCTTATTCTATCTTTAGTACTTAGTTTTTCCTTCTTTCGGTTGTTAGAAAATTCTGGAGTTTGGAACCTTTACTATACACTTCTGTAGCCTGTGTTGCCCGTGAGTTTCCGGGTTTTAGGAATTGTTTTAGACTTGTGATATTGAGTTGTACTTGCCAAGCGGCATTCAGTACAGTTTCCTTTAGATATTTGATTTGATTTTCTCTATTTTTCCGCAATTATTATATTTTCCGCAAATGTTAGGCTTACCTCGTTATGGGGACCAGGTGCCGTCATGACATGTTCACGGTTGGTGAACTAGGGTCGCGACATACTAAAGGAAATCGTATGTGATAATGGCTCACAATTTATAGGCACGCAAATCACAGAATTCTTTCAAAGTTGAAAAATTAAAAGGACAACTTCAATGCCTTACCATCAGGTGGGTAATGGGCAAGCCGAATCAACAAATAAAGTCATTATCAATAACTTGAAGAAAAGGTTGGAGGACTCCAAAGGCAAATGGCCAGAAGTGTTACCTGGGGTCTTGTGGTCTTATCGAACAACCACAAAAACAAGTACGGGAGAAACAACGTTCTCACTTGTATACGGAGCTGAAGCTTTAATTCCAGTTGAGATAGGGGAACCAAGCATGAGATATACACAAGCTACCAAGGAATCAAATGAAGAAGAGATGCGAGTAAACCTGGATTTACTTGAAGAAAAGAGGGAAGCTGCGTAATAAGGATGGCAGCACAAAAGCAAGTTATGGAACGATAATATAACCGGAAAGCTCGTCTCAGATACTTTAAGATTGGGGACTTCGTATTTAAGAAAGTTTTCCAATCCACGAGGGCAGCTAATGCATGAAAGTTAAGTCCAACTTGGGAAGGACCTTATAAGATTCATGGAATCGCAGGAAAAGGAGCATATGAGCTTGAAACATTGGATGGCAAGATTCTACCCTCAAATTGGAATGCTGTCCATTTGAAGAGATATTATTTCTAAGGAAAAGAAATACACACGGGCATGTATCCTTATTAATTATTTTTATTTTTGAATTATTTAAATTTTACTAACGATTTTAGATGATAGGCAAAAAGCTAGCCCGTACTAAATGATGAATTACGACCTGCAAGACACGCGAAAAGAACCTAATTCCAGGTATAGGGTTACAACTATTCTGATGGAAATTTAAAAGGGTTAAGCAGTCTTCATCTAAAATCGTACATCCGAGTCCCGTTTGTTTTTCCTTTTCAGGAAAAGGACTGCATGTGAGAAATAATCAAGTGCTCGAGATTTCATACTTCAAAGCTCAAACACTTGGGGGACTATATAATATACATATGATATATGTATAAAGAAGGCAAAGAAGACTGAAGTTCAAGTCAAGCCCAAAAGTCTACTCATCTTATGAATCAAGTTCAGAGCAAAGTTACGAGCCAATAACACAAAGCCAGTCAAAAAAATGACAAAAAACCTTATAGATTTCAAAATTTTATGATATCTAGGTTAAAGGCAATGTTTAGCCATGGGTTATAAAAAAAACCCTTGGATTTTATTTCATTTTTTGCAAATCTGTTGTAAAGAAAACAGTTACGAAAAAGTTATAGAAGTTATTTAAATACATGTAAGATGTTATTTAAACTTGACAAAGTTCGAATGAAAAACTTTATCAAAGTTATTTCAAGAAACATGTGTGTTCCTATTTCTTTTATCGTACATTTACACCGTTATGAAGTGGAGACGTCTTCTTCATTAAGTGTCGAATATAAAAGGGCTCTCTTTTATAAATTCATGTTTGATTCAGATATCCATGAAGTTAACAAAGCATTTTTTGTTTTAAAAAAAATTGCAAAAAAGGTAAGACAAAAACCCACGAATTAACAAACAAGACCTTGAGTATAAAAGCAAAAACGAGCAAATAGAAGCTCAAGACAATTAAGTTAAACAAAAACTTCTTAATATTGAGTTTAGACTAAGTATGAACCTAGTCGTAAACTGTTTGTCATTTATACAAAATGCACCGAAAAGGTCTGGGGACTTGTCATTTCCAAAAACCAAACCCCCAAATGGGACCAGGGGTAAAACCACGAAGCAAAAAAAAAGGAGTCACACTTCACAAACTTTCACTAAGGGGCAGAGGAAGGATCTAAAGCAGTATCACTAGCAGCGGAAGGTTCGAGTTGATTTGAAGGAGTTGGGGCAGTCACCGTACCCATATCATCTTCAACATGTTCAGGAGTATCGGCCATGGGAGAATGAAAATCTTGGCCTTGCTGAGTTTTTTCAATGGTCTCCTTTATATTGGCTAACTCAGCATCCAAGTTGAAACCCTCTTGGCTAGCCTCCACAAGGGTATCATGGCGAGTGTTTAAAATAGCCCAACTCACTTCAATGGAAGTCTTGTCCTCAAGAATCTCATAATCTCTCTCCCATTGATCAATCTCGTTTTTAAGCTTTTCATTCTCGGCCAAAGCAGTATCATGAGAAGACTGCAGAGGGGCAAGTGAACTTTTTAAAAATCTGACCTTATCAGAAGATTCACGGAGATCTTCTTGGGTCTGGGCAAGTGTTTGCACAAGTTCACCGGCGTAGGCCTATTTCTCGCTTAGCAATGCCTTCAACCCTCTAATCTCTTCACTAGCTTTGGAGAGTTGCTCAGAAAATGATCTCTCGAGGAGATTTTTGTCCTTGTCAGCTTGATTTGAGGAAGCCTTCTCAATTGCTAACTCTGAAGTCAAAGCCTTCAACTGCTGCTCTAAGGTGCACTTGCTTTCTTCTAACACTTCCATATCAATTTGAAGGCTTTCATATTGTTCTTTCCAATTGTCTGCTTCAATCTGATAGTCATGCATTAACTGCTCCGTATGAGAAACCCTCTTCATCATCTCTATGCCAATAAGATTGATCTAAAAAAGGGGTAAGAACCTTAATAAAAGAAAGATGGAATAAAGAGTAAAAAGAAACAAATACCTTTAATGATGATTGCACTATGTCATTCATCCAAGTCAAAGAGCTATGACTCTCGAGCTTGGATTTCTCAACTGGACCGATCAAAGGTTTCAACCATACGTCAGCTCGACCTGACTTTTTCAAAAGATTACCATTGGTAGGAACCTCAATGGTAATCTGTTTCATCGTTCCACTTCCACTCGAAGAACCAACCTCAGTACAAGGAACGATAGTAGAAGGAACTGTAGAAGAAGTCATCACAATTTGGGGCGGAGCAGTAACAGCAGCGGTCACAACTGGTAAAGAACGAGCCACAGGGACAGGCATGGTAAAGGAGGCAAGGGGTACTTCATCGAAAACTAAGTCCAAATTTTCACTATCAAACCCACGAGAAAAAAGCTGATCAACAGAGTCATGAGCTGCCGCAGGAGTATCATCATCAGAGCTCACCAAGGTGGCTTCAACAGCCTTGTTATGGGAACAGAACGGGGAGGAGTCGCTTCATCATCTGAAAAGACGCGTCTTCTGGCTCGCGGCCTTTTTATCAAGGAACCTCCATCTTGTTCCTCCTCTTCTTCAGAATCTTGGACTGCTGCAGCCTTCCTTTTTTTATGAAGAACTCAAAATTATCTCTTGAGCTCTCTCCAAAGAAACTCTGGAAGCCGCGACTGCTTTAGCACTAACACCACGAATGAGAAATCCTGATAAAAAGAAGGATCAAATAAGTTCTAAAGGAAAGATGAAGGAAAAGGTAAAAAGAAAAGAGTAAAGCATTTACCATGAGTTTTAACCTTCCAACCAAACCTGTGCGAAAGGTTTTTCCAAGATCTACCTTCCATTGGAGCAACTTTCAATATCTTTTCTACCCAACCACGGAAACTGGGAATCTCACCAACAGTTCCCATGGTTGCGGGAAAAAAGAAAAAAGTTAAACAGTAGCGGGAAAAATAAAGGGGAAAGATAGAGAAAGTTATAAAAAAAACTCACGTGCAAAATTCCACTTTTTAGGAAATGAAACATTCTCTTCGCCCACTAAACCAACAGTGGGGGCAGCAACAAACCTGGCATACCAGCCATGGTTCTTATCGTCTTCTGGGCTAACTAACACTCTTTTACTTCTCGCAACTAAAGTGAAAATCCCATGACGGAAAAGCTTCGGGGAGTAGAGATGAATCAAATGAAAAAAAGTAAAAGGTAAGTTAGCCAACCTTGTTAAATGTCTTAAGCAAGCAACAACCCTCCACACAATGGGGCCAATTTGTCCTAGACAAATATCGAAAAAATGACATAATTCAATGATAACAGGATCAATGGGTGGTTTAAAATTCAGTGTAAAGGAATACGTATACACAAAAGAAAACCCGGTCAAGTAAGATGTAATTCTTTGGTTCGCATTAGGAATTATAATAGGGAAATCAGGTCTCCAATGGCAACCCTTACGAACAACATAGATCATACCTTCAGTGATTTGAGAAGGATAAATATCAGCACGATCTAAAAAAGACATAGAAGAAACTTGGTTTCTAATTGATTCTCTATCAGTATAAAAAGATAGTTCAGCAGGGATAATTTCATCCATTAAAGGCTCACGAACGGGTTCATTAGAATCTTTATTTCTAGATGAAGGTCTATGGGAAAGAGAACCCCTAGTTCTAGAAGGAGGAGTAGAACTCACTGAAGGAATAGAAACACCTCTTACAGATGAAGACCCTAAACTACGAAAATCTTCCTCCTCTTCTACTTCTAACGGGAGCAAGAGGAAGATTATCAACAATAGGGACTCTTCGAGGGTTAGGGTTTGAAGAAGACATAGCAGTATGAGAAAGTAGAAAACAAGAATGAATATTCTAAGATATGAAACTTTTCATGAGAAAGACAAGACAAAAGCTATATCTATACTTAGAAGCAAGCGTCAAAGAAAAGGTGTAATGACGGAAACATCATGATGGAAATTGTCGCTTCGTAATTGGTGAAGCCGCAAAAAATCCCTAAAAGACGCTAAAATTTTGCAAAACCAATCAGAAGATGCCACGTGTCACGAGCATTAAGTGGAAGTGACACATAAAGCATCAGTTCCAGATAAGGTATAATGGCGGCAAAAATTCCCGCTTTAATGAGATCCACTTCCCAAATATTCAATTGATGAATAAATGGCAAGTGGGGAGACTATCTGTATTGGGAAAAATTAAATTAATATATCGAATTAATTATGTGGTAACATATCATGACACGTGGATTGGTAAAGGAATGTCAGTTGGCGAAGAATAGATGAAGAGGCACGAACTTTAGCAGGCACAGGCAAAAATCCAAGAAAGCCAAAAGGGATAGGTGCTCGAACCTCTTGATATTCTGAAGAGGCATCATAAGAGTGAACCTAAATAGCAAAAGGGGTATAGATACATATTATTGGAAATTAATAGGCATTAATTACAGAAAATGTTACATAATCTGTATTAAATCAGTCATGATTGCCAATTATAACGTTACATTAAATGCCATTAATTGTCCATAAAGACTCAATTATGAAAAGAGAAAAACGTATTACTTAGAAATAGCTATAAAAGGTGAAGAATGAACATTTGTAAGGGCACGAAATACTATTGGAATACACTAATTTATTTTGCTTTCTATTCAGCTATTATTTACATCAATTATTCATATTTCTACTTGATTATCAGTAACCCGAGTTCTTCTAAAATAAGCTTTGACCGAAATCCCAATTTTTGTTTAAACACCATTCACATCTGTTATCTCAATGTCTTATATCAATGTCTTGAATTGTTGATGCTTCCCATTTGTTATATAACCATCTTGAATTGTGTTTCTCCTTGTCATTGTACTTTGTATTTGAGTATACAATTAGCTAACACATAGGAAGATTGGGGGGGGGGGGGTGATCATCAATGGCCATATGAATTTCCCCCTCCTCAATCCCATCAACTAATTTATCCCTGAAACTTTTGTTTGAAGGCATCAAATTAGAAAGACATTGTGGTGAAGCAATGTCCGGTGGCTTAGGAGGAATGAAATTGGTATTTTGTGGATTGTTCATTGCAAAGTTGTAGTGAGAAGGTGGAGGTTCTCTCTCTAGCTCAATCTTCTTTTTGAATATCAGTTATTACTTGTAATTATTATTTGTTCTCTTTCACTTCTTATTAATGTAACAAATTTTGACATGTATTCTCATTTTCCTCTATTATTTGGTCTAACTTTTAGTTTCCAAGTACTATTACCAAGATTAAAGGAATAATTTAACTCTGTATAACTTGCATAAATATTGTGAAAACTATTGCTTCTTTGGTTGAAAATATTTATTTAGCTGATTGTACATAATCGATATATAACTTAAAATTGTTTGGTTTTATATAAGTAATATATAATTTAAAGTTGTTTAGTTCATTTTTATTTTGGATCGAGGCATAATTATTACTGTTATTGTATTAAAAATACGTTATCAATCTTTTTGATTGCGAAAATTAAAAAAAAATCATTTTAAATTAAGATTAAAGAGTTTTTCCTTCCGAAGAAGTAGATTTTCTGGGCAGTCTTTAACTTCAAAAAAACCTCCTATTAGAAGGAAATAGG
Source organism: Nicotiana attenuata (assembly GCF_001879085.1). Taxonomy (NCBI): domain Eukaryota; kingdom Viridiplantae; phylum Streptophyta; class Magnoliopsida; order Solanales; family Solanaceae; genus Nicotiana; species Nicotiana attenuata. Next base: position 108,242 of record NW_017670724.1, on the reverse strand, counting down.
TCTTATTTTTTCTTAATTTATAACAGATGTTAGAATAACTATCGATGCATCTAAATTTTAAATTATTAATAGTGATTATAATTTTATCTAGCATATATTGTAGCAAAATATAATTAATTTTTCCAATACGGAATTATCTTTTGAATAAAAAATACAGCTATTTAATGGTATTTTATCGATTGTTGACTCAAGAATTTGTTAACTATAATTAGGGTAGTTTTAGTGCAGTTTCATTGGATGGGAGGACTTCAGACAACAAAAATTTATTGTCTCTATATAGTTTCGGGAGAAAGCAAAAGTTTATATTATTAAGTTTATAGTATAGTTTCATTCAACGTAGAATGCAACTGACCAAAACCAAAAGGAATATTAATCAAATAAGGAAAGACTTATAAACATAATTTTAATTGATTTCAAAATCCTAAATATTAGAAAAATAGTAAAATGACTATTTTGTCTAATATAAAATTTATTTTTAAGATTATTTTTGTAAACCGGCATTGTATATATATAAGCACGAATACAATACCCAATGATGGTAAGGTGTTTTTTAATACAATACCCAATCCAGGTAAGTCCCCTCTTCCCCCTCTTTTAAATTCTAATTTTAAAGGGAATACCCTCACTGATCCTTTACATACTTAATAATGATAATCAAAAGGTTAAGGCCATTATCACAAGCAACCCCTTTAGAGCATTGGACAATCCGCCTACTACCACCAATGATCTCATTGGTAACATAAAAAATAACGACAATACATGCATGGTTATTGACGTGGCTAGCAAAGGACCAATGGAAGTCCACTTGGCAGACACTAAGGCCACCCAATTAAACTACATGCAAGGTAATAATTCCTCTTCTACTAATAATGACTCCCTACAACATCCTAATACTATAACTCTGCCTGACCCGTCTCTCTCCAAACCCTCTAATGTAACACTTATTAATCATAATTCTAGTTTACCCTTGTGCATGGGAGATAACTCTCTAGGCGATTTACTCAACCACGTGGATATAGAAGCTTCCTCAACCCCAAATGGCCAATGAACAACCCCACGTTTCCCTAATAAAATCTTCACAAAATCTCACTAAGAACACTGTCACAAGTAACCTAGGTGATATCAACTCAGATATCACTACTACTAGGCCCTCCATCTCTACTTCTCATAATAAAAACCTAGACTCCTATTCTCATAACAACCTAATAAACTCTACTCCTCCCCTTCACAATGCCCAGAATTCCAATTACTCAGAGAAGACGTTACCGTCTAGTGCAAATCCTATGGCACCAACGAGCCCTAAACTTATCCAACCCACCACTACCTCAAACCAAATAGCAAAAAATCAAACCTACTTTATACAACCACCATTGCCACAGGATCATCAACCTCTCTCGTGGGTGGAGCAAGCCTTGACGGGCCATGCAATAACATTCAGTATGGTGCTCAATGGTCAAGACACGATCATAGTTCTTCAAAACTCCCATTTCCTAGCTCAACTAGTCTTAGAGGGGATGAATATGGCCATGAACAACTACTTCAACCATGTGTGGTTGAACAATATCCCCCACCCACTAGCCGCGTCCCTAAATCTCAACCAAGCACAAGCCATGAGGAGTCAATGAAGCCTCCCACCACACTTCAATCCCATTCAGTCCCAACAAGTTTCAGTGAATCTCCCATTTTTTCCCCCAGGAGAGATCAACAACATGAATCCCATTTTCATTCCATGGACAACCACATTCGATCCAGTAGTCCCACAAAACAACCAACAACAACCCCATGCACAACCACCACTACATGAACAACCTCCACCACCACAGCCACCACTTGCTCAACCACAAAACCCTCCAATGAACCCTCAATTTCAACCCCCTCTCAATGCACTAGAACAAAAATATAGAAATGGAGGAGGAGGAAGAAGTAAACCTCCTGGGATCCGGTCCAGTCCTAGAGCTTTCAAGGCTCAACGAGGTAAAAGTATACCTCTTCAGAGACCAAAGGGAGAAAAGGTACGTGCTAAGCTATCCAATAGCACTACACAAGTTCTCCATGGATGTGCGACCCCCTCAAGACCCAACAGTGGGAAATCATGCCATGATTCTGGTTCCTTCACTAAGGAGGAACCCAATTCCTCCAGCCCAGAGGGAAAATGGGACACCACCTAATCTTCCAAATATGTATAGGCCTACTAATGTGATAATATGGAACATCCGTGGTGGAAATAATTAAAATTTTAGGGTGAACTTCAGAGAAATGCTTGATACTCATAAGCCATGCATGGTTGCCCTTCTGGAGACTAGAATGGAAAGTCACTTATCCCTTCTAAGTGATTTTGATTTTTTCCAAATGATCGAGGTGCCTAGCGAGGGTCAACCAGGAGGTATAGTTCTTCTTTGGGATGCAAATGTGGTCAGGGTCCATGACTTTGTTAGGAACAATCATGAAATCCATGCTATGATCGAGGTACTTCCTTTAAAAATTACTTGGTTATTTTCATCTGTTTATGCTAGCACTAAGTTGTTTAAACGTCTAGAAATGTGGAATAACACAGAAAAAATAAGCAAGACTGTTAATGGCCCTTGGCTTCTTGGGCGGGATTTCAATGATGTTATTAACTACAATGACAAGCTTGGACGCAACTCCATTAACAGTAGACGTAGCACACAAATCTGGAATAGTATTAACTTTTGTAAACTTTTAGATTTAGGCTACAAGGGTTGCAAATACACTTGGTCGAATCATAGGAAGAAATCTAAGGGTCTAATTATGGAACGACTTGATAGAATTTT
>NW_017670724.1:98999-102987 GCF_001879085.1 Nicotiana attenuata | reverse complement strand
TTGAAAATCCGGTTTTACTTAAGATATTGCGATTGAGTTTCTTTCATATTTGCTTTATTCTACTTGCAACTATAACCTGTGCTAGATTAGGAGAGCATGTTTAGTTGTTTAACTTGCCTACTTGCTTAAGTTGCATTGACTGTACTACGTGAAGCATGTTAGTCCAGTACTACCCGTTGCTTGTCTTTGTACTTCATTTCTGTGTATCTTCTGGTTGTGATTGCGCATTTACATTGGGACTACGGATGTGGGATTCTGGTAGCTCCCCCCCTTGTTTGTTTACTTTGGGACTACGGGTTGGATTCCCGGTAGATCCCCCTGCACTTTTACTTTGGGACTGCGGGTTAGATTCCCGATAGATCCCCCCTACACATTGATAGTTGGACTACGGGACGGTATCCCGGGAGATCCTTCGGGTATACACATATGATGGACTACGGGACGGTATCCCGGGAGATCCACTGGACAGTTGAGAAAAGGGCTACAGGACGGTATCCTGGGAGATCCTCATTGTTACCATTGGTATTGAGCTGTACTTATTCTGTGGTTATTCCGTTCTTGTGTATTTGCTATTGCCTTGTTTAACCTGTCTTATTTCACTGCCGTATTTATTATTTCTGTTAGATTATCATACTGTTAATTATTGTTATTACTATATTTTGTCTCAGTATGGCCCTGACCTTCCTCGTCACTACCCAGCCGAGGTTAGGCTTGGCACTTACTGAGTACCGCTGTGGTGTACTCATGCCCTTCCTGCGCATGTTTTTCATGTGCAGATCATCCAGGTACCTCTACTCAGGCGCACTATCAGTGAGGCAGGAGGACTACGGAGACTTCGAGGTAGATCTGCTGCGTCCGCAGACCGATGAGTCTCCCTCTTATTCTATCTTTAGTACTTAGTTTTCCTTCTTTCGGTTGTTAGAAATTCTGGAATTTGGAACCTTTACTATACACTTCTGTAGCCTGTGTTGCCCGTGAGTTTCCGGGTTTTGGGAATTGTTTAGACTTGTGATATAGAGTTGTACTTGCCAAGCGGCATTCAGTACAGATATTTGATTTGATTTTCTCTATTTTTCCGCAATTACTATATTTCCGCAATGTTAGGCTTACCTGGTCACGGGGACCAGGTGCCGTCATGACATGTTCACGGTTGGTGAACTAGGGTCGTGACACCCGGATGGCATGCACCCTTTTTTTTATCAGAAATATTGGCATGTAATTAAAGACTCCTTTATTTCTTACTGTAAAAATTTTTTTTCCACTCAATCCCTTCCAAGTGGAATAAACAACACTTATCTATGCCTCATTCCAAAATTCCCTAATGCAAACAATCTCAAAAATTTCAGACCTATTGGTCTTTGCAATACAGCTTATAAGGTAATTACTAAAATAATTGCTAATAGGCTGAAATCTTTCCTCCCACTTCTCATTAGTCCCATGCAATCTAGTTTCATGAAAAATAGAAGAACCAGTGATAATGCTATAATCATACAAGAAATTATGGGTCTTCTTAAACGTTCCAAAAACTCTCATTTAAACATGCTCATTAAGTTAGACCTTGAGAAAGCTTTTGATAGATTGGAGTGGCCTTTATTTATAAAACCCTCCACTACTTCAAATTCCCTCCTATGTTAACTAAGCTAATCATGCATTGTATTACTACTCGTTCAACAGGGGTCCTGGTAAATGGTACAAAAACAAAATTCTTCCAACCTACTAGGGGTATTCGTCAAGGTGATCCCCTCTCTCCTTATATTTTCATCCTATGTATTGAACTCCTTTCTAGGCTCATCAACCATTAATTTGATCTTAGGAATTGGGACCCCATCCAAATAGGTCACAAGGGACCCTCTTTCTCCCATTTACTCTTTGCAGATGACATTACTCTTATGGGAAAGGCTAACAAAAAAACTAGTCAGTGTATTAAGGGATGCCTGGACTTTATCTCCAAAGAGTCTGGACTTACCATAAACAATTCTAAATCCAGAATTGTTATCCCTCCCCATTACCCAAAGGAGATATCAATCTATCTACATTCCCTTTTTGACATAAAATGTACCACTGAGTTTGGAAATTATGTGGGATTCCCTATCCTCAATAAAAACCCCAAGGTCAAGGACTTTCAATTCATTTTGGATAGATTACATAATAGGCTCTCCCATTGGAAATGCTCAATCCTTAACATGGTTGGCCGTACCACACTAGTAACTAGTACCCTAGGAGCAATTCCTTCCCATATAATGCAATATACTCTCCTTCCATCCAAAACCCTCAAGTCCATCGACAAAATTCAAAGGAATTTTATTTGGGGTACCACTAATACTTCAAAAAAACTCCATCTCATTAATTGGGACATGGTCACTAAGGTTAAAGGGGAGGGTGGCTTAGGTATCCGCAAGGCGAAGGAAAAAAATTTGGTCTCCCTAGCAAGCCTAGTGTGGAGACTATTAAAAAACCCATCCTTGCCTTGGTGTCACCTTATTACTTCCAAGTATACCTACTCAAAAAAATTTACAAACCTTTCTTTCATTTGGAAATCCATACTTCAAGGATGGAAACTTTGCAATAGTGGAATCCTATGGCATCCCTCAAAAAATTCGTACTTGAACATTTGGCATAATAATTGGATTTATAATACCCCGACCCTAAGGACCACTATTGAGGGCCCCCTCAACATTTCTGACCGTAATCTCTCCTTAGGCAACCTTTATAAAGGCAAAGTTTGGGACACTAGTAAAATTAGCTTGGAGCTACCTCCCAATATTACCAAGAATATTAACCTTACACCTACACCCTCTAAAAACTCCAAGGTTGATGACCTCAGTTGGAATCTAAACTCCATGGGTGCTTTCTCCACAAAATCCTGTTATCAACTTCTTAATGCAGCCTCCACTTCTTCCAATTGTTATAAATGGATTTGGGATCTCCTATGCCCCAACAAGATTAAAATATTTCTTTGGAAATGTAGTCACAACTGTGTCCCTTGTGGAGCTTATCTTAATAAAATTGGCATAAACATTGATGCAACTTGCACTACGTGTAGAATGGGCATTGAAGATATTCATCATATTTTTCTTCACTGCACATCTTCCCTAAGATTCTGGAAGGCCATGGGCATAATCTTTCAAATCAATACGGGTGACATAAACTGGCTCTCAAAGCTTCGAGCGGCCTTCAATAGTCAAAACCCTCACTTGATAAATTGGAAAACTCTCTTTCCCTTTTGCATCTGGGAAATTTGGAAGAATAGAAATAATAATAATGTAAAAAACCTTTATGGTCACCTCTCTATAAAAACTCCCATGCATTCTGCATGGGAATATCATTTCTTCACGGAAAGACACCCCTTTAAAAACAAGATATTAGCTATTGAAACAAGATGGCATAAACCTCCTATAAACACTATCAAACTTAACTGTGATGGTGCTTTCTCTTCTACTAACAATGCAGCAGGTATGGGTGGATGTTTTCGCAATAGCAATGGTGACTGGATCTTGGGTTACCAAAAAAGAACTCATGCAGCCTCCCCAATCCATGCAGAACTCTTGGCCCTCCTAGAAGGACTAAGAATTGCACTAGACTTTAGAGACACAAACCTGGAAATCAAAACGGATAGCACAGACGTTATCAAACTACTACACGAAGAAGGCACTAACTTTCAAAATGTCATTCTTGAATGCAGGTGTTTAATGCACCGGCTGAAGCTCCCAATACTGAGGCACAACTTTAGGGAAGGAAATGAAGTAGCTCATCGACTGGCTAAGGAAGCTTTGAGAAAAGATCCCAGTGACAAGTGCTTTTACCTTGCTCGTCCACCTCTTTTTGTGCAAGAAGAAATCCAAAAGGATAAGCAAGACTCTTGTAATAGTTTAAGAACTATGTCTACTAATGTTTGTAATTTCCTAGCAACTTTGGGCAATAGTAATGCCCTCAACTCTATGTCAAACTCGTGTAACTCTTTTGTTAAGTAATATAATTATCGTGCTTT
>NW_017670724.1:93864-97574 GCF_001879085.1 Nicotiana attenuata | reverse complement strand
GGGGGCCTCGGGTGAGTTTCGGATGGTCAATCAGACCATTTTTGGAGTTTGGAAGTTGCAGAAATTAAAGGTTCAGTGTTGCAGAGATTTATCTCTTCGCGTTCGCGAGAGGAGCCTCGCATTCACGTAGAAGGAATTTGGAAGGCAGGAATTTAAGCCTTCGCGTTCGTGCTTGAGGGCTCGCATTCGCGAAAGGATGGGAGCTGATGCTTCGCGTTCGCATGAGTCTACTCGCGTTCACGTATAAGGATTTGGGGTCCAGTGGAATTACACTTCGCGTTCGCATCAGGTGCCTCGCATTCGCATAGGTCTGGGAGCTGAGGCATCGCGTTCGCGACCTGTGTGTCGCGTTCGCATAGAGTAAATTTGGTCAATGCAAGGTTATGCTTCGCGAACGCGAGGGTTTGACCGCGTTCGCGAAGAAGGAAGGGTCAGACCTGGGCAGAATATTTTAAAACAGTTCATCCGCGATTTTGGGGCTCATTTACTCCATTGTTGATCTTTTTGAGAGCTTTTTGAAGGAAATTGAAGAGGGATTCAAGGAGAATCGATTGGAGGTAAGATTTTTGAACTTAAAACTCGTTCTTAATGTGTAATCTACCTAGAAATTCATGGAAATTAAGCCAAAAATTGAAGAACTAGGGCTTGGGATTTTGACATTTGACTTAGGGATTTGAAGGACCATTTGAGGTCGGATTTTAGAACTTTTGGTATATATGAACTCGAGGCGAGATAAGGAACCCGTTGATGTGAAAATTTCTGAGTTTCGAGATGTGGGCCCGGGGCTCGGGTTTTGGTAATTTCGGGATTTGTGCCCGTTATTGATTGTTTTCGATTGGGTTATGTTCCCTTAGCCTATTGTGACGTATTCGTTGTGGTTTTGGTCAGATTCAACGCGCTAGGAGGCCGATTTAAGAGGCAAGGGCATAGCGAGCTAGTGATTTTGCCGGCTTGAGGTGAGTAATGATTGTAAATGATATCCTGAGGGTTTGAAACCCCGGATTGCACACCGTAGTGCTATATTGAGGTGACTTGCATGCCGGATATCGAGCGTGGGGTAGAGCACCGTTGGGGGATTCTGACTTGGTCCGTCCCGATTGATGATTTTACCGCGTATTTGATTGAAACTTATTTGTTATTATCATGATTTGGGCTGATTGCCATATTTGGGCTTCGTGCCAATTATCTGAACCCTTCGGGGATTTTTATCACTGTTTCCTCACTATTTTGATATACTACTTGAACTCAGTCCTGTTGATTATACTGTTTTACAAACTCAGCCGCTTTAATTGAACTTTGAGACTTAAATGATATTTCCACTGTTGTTTGGGCTGAGCACTACTATTTTATTGATGCCCGAGGGGCTTATGATATTTTCTGGACTGAGTGAGGCCGAGGGCCATATGTGAGGATATGTTGAGTGATGTGAGGAGGCTTCCAGGCCTTGTGAGTGGTGTGAGGAGGCTTTTAGGCCTTGTGAGTGATGTGAGGAGGCTTTCAGGCCATGTGAGTGATGTGAGGAGGCTTTCAGGCCTTGTGAGTGATGTGAGAAGGCTTTCAGGCCTTATGTTATATGCCACGAGGTGACTTGATATTGCGCTTGGGCCGTAAGGGGCCCCTCCCGGAGTCTGCACACCCCCAGTGAGCGCCGTGGACGATATATGGATCGGGTTGCACGCCGCAGCGAGATGTGGTTCGGGCTGCACGCCGCAGCGGTTACTATATGATACTATTCTGAGAGTGATCTGAGAAAGAGAGACCGAGGGGCTGAGCGTGTTCAGAGAGTGTTTCTGAAAGTGAGCCCGAGGGGCTGGTACTGTTTTGAGATATTGCCCGAGGGGCGAACTTTTATGTGCTCATCTTGCATATTTATTTGGCTTTTTACCTGTTATACTGTGGTATTTGTGCCCGAGGGACGGATCTTCGGTGCTTATCGGCACTAACTGTTTTAAAACCATTTCGTAACTGTTGAAAAGATCATTTTCAAAAGAGATTTAAACTGAGCCAAAATATTTCTAAAGATTTCACAGCCTCACTATTTTTTTTCAAAGGATTGTACCCTGCTTCTATATAGCCTGATGGTTTGCCTTACGTGATTTCTTACTGCTCAGTAGTTATTTACCTTTATTACTCACTGAGTTGGAGTACTCACTTTACTCCCTGCACCTCGTGTGCAGATGCAAGTATCTATTCACCCGGTAGCGGGTTTGGCCGATCTGAGGCAGAGTTATATGAGTTAAGGAGGTGACTGTCAGCGTTCGCAGCACCATGTTTCTCTCTTTGTTCATTATTCCAGTTTTGTATATTTTAGACCTTGTAGTGGATTTACATTCTGATAGATGCTCGTGACTAGTGACACCCCGATTAGGACTGTGTTGGGTTGTATTTCCGCTAATTAATACTATTAAGTCATATTTAGGCTGTTTATTTATGTTTAACTATTTTCGAAAAGACGAGTTGGTTTAGTTGGCTAGCCTCGTCTTCACGAGAGGCGCCATCACGACCAGTGCGGGGTCGGGTCGTGACAAGTTGGTATCAGAGCCTAGGTTACTAGGTCTCACGAGTCATGAGCAGGTTTAGTTGAGTCTCGCGGATCGGTACGGAGACGTCTGCATTTATCCTCGAGAGGCTGCAGAACCTTTAGGAAAACTTCACATTCTTGAATTCTTATCGTGCATCCTTGATTCAGCTTGAAGAGAAACTCTTGAAATTCCTTCCACGCGTTTGTATGCGCGCATGAGCGCTCAGTATCAGATGTGCCTTAATGGCTTGTGATTCCTTGATTGAGGGGCGAGATGTAATCTCTGTGAGTTTATGTTGGGCCAGTCTGGAGGACTTGAGGCCGGATCTTTGTCTATGGCTTGAGCACCGAGGTGCTGATTGTGTGAACACGTGGTTTTTAACTTATATGTTCGGTATTGCCCTTATTAGTGGAAGTGACGGTTGGATAACCATGTGATGAGTATGTTAATACTGCGAGATGTATCTATGTAACTTGGAAGTGTCGAAGAAGATCTGCTGGATGATAGGTGAACTATTAAGTGTATGATTTCCATTGTGAGTGGATGCGTAGCTCCGAGTTATGGGCGCGTGAAGAATCTTTTCAAGTCTCCTAGTTGGGAGTGAAGTAAATTGCATGTTGTGTATGAGATCAGAAGACTAAGTAACTGTGGAATGTGTATGACGGTGGAAGGTATGCGAAAATGTCATATTGAGGCGAAGCATGCGGGTTATCTCCTGCGGAGTGTTCGGAAGTGGTGTAATCCTTATGTGTATATTAGAAGACCTCATGTGTAATTGAAAAGTGCATGTTGAATTTGAAATGTCGGGTCGCCTAAAAGAGTGGGCTTAGCTGTTGCGGGGGTGAATGCGAGAATTTCAGAAGATTTACGGTACTAGATGATCTGTGATTGCACAAGCTTACAAATGATTTGGGTCTAATCTCACTATGGTATTGTGACATCAATAGAGTAGAAGTGTTATGAGTTATTGAGCGTATCTTCCTCTATGGCTTCGAGCCAAGTGGGGGAGTCTGCTGTGAGCAGCTGATTGTACGGTTAGGTGCTATGTTGGTTCCAGTTTGGGGCATGCGAGTGAATTAGCTATGGCTAGAGTAAAGGAAAATTTTGACAAAGGTTACATTATGCTTCATGGGGAGAGAGAATCACAGGTTGTCTTAAGTTGTTGTTGGTAAAGATGCTCGTCGCATA